>NC_090905.1:1168985-1242604 GCF_040956055.1 Brachionichthys hirsutus
ATAGCCGCATGAAACTATTGATTTGCTTAAAGACTGAGGTTTTATACACAGTTTCTATTAACTCTTTCACTGCCAAATGAATGACGTCAATTAGGCTTGAAATAGAATTCTGCCTCTCTTCAATGGTCAATAACTCCAGAAGGACAAACGGTAGGGACGCACCTTTTCTTTCTGGTAAAAGACGAGACTTGAATCTTTCATTCGGTGGGTTCGGTGTCTGCATAGTCATAGTGCATAATGTTCTCTGGGTTTTGAAAAATAGGGGCAAATGAGCGAAAACTGCTGGCATTGAATGAGTTAATAGCAAACCTTTCAAATGGTGGTGTAGCGGGTAGCGCTGTCGCCTCACAGCAAGCAGGTAGCAGGTTCGAATCCCATCTGTACCGTTTGTATGTCCTTCCCGTGTTTTGTGTTTCCATAAACGTGCATCTGAGGTGAATCGATCACCTCAAGTTGTGCGTCGGTGTCACTATTTGTCTTTCGTGTGTCCCCGAGATGAACTGGCGACATGTCCGGGTGTGCCCCGCCTCTCGCCCGCAGTCAGCTGCCGAGCAGATAGTGTCTGTAGACCAGAGGGTTGTGGACACAAAGATGGATGCATAGACGTTTGGAGTGATCAGCCTTTCTGTCCGTCTGCACAGCAACGACCAGGACGTTGTGGACTCTCTGGAAGACGTCTACTCGACAGGGACCTTTGTGCAGATCCATGAGATGCAGGACCTGGGAGACAGGCTGAGGATGATCGTCATGGGACATCGCAGGTTAGCATCAGAGTTTCCCTCCACAGCAAATTGAGGACAGAACTTCAATGTCTTCTGTGGTCTGTCAGGATCCAGATCACCAGGCAGCTGGAGGTGGACCCGGAAGAATCGGCAACGTTCCCCGTGTCTGAGCCGGAGGCAGAATCCCGACCGAGATCCACCCTGAGACGCAAAGCCAGACCGATCCGCCAGGACCAAGGGTCCCGGGCCGAGCAGCGGGAGGACCAAGGGTCCCGGGCCGAGCAGCTGGAGGACAAGGTCGGTCCTGATCAGAACGCCACCATGATAATAATGCAATCAAGATTCCTGTTAAGCTACAATTCAACATTGTGCTAATGTCACGTAGCTCATTTTCCGCAGGGGTTACGTTCTAAAAACAACCCGCAGTAAGTGAAATCCGCAATGTAGTGATCTTTATTTTATTTTATTATTATACATGTACATAAATGTTTTAAGGCTGTAAAACCCCTCACCACACACTTTATACACGTTTAACAGTCAGGCATTAATCTAAATAGATTGTTTCAGTATTATAGAATGAAACCAAAGATCAAAACCTTTTCAGAACTAAATATTTGTTTGAGAAATATAAATATATAGTACGTACAGTAAACGTTTTCCTGTTAATAATGTTAAGGCGTGCAGGTCGAGGAAAGAGCAGCTTGGAGTGCAGAAGAACAAATATTCTACTCGTGCTGTCTTTAGCCTCTCATGCTGCTTTATTGGATAGCTTAGCACAGCGGAACGGCAGCGGCTACATGTATAAACAGGAAGAAACAAAACCCAAAATACAAAATAAAAGCCTCCTTTTACACCGAGAAGAAGAGCGCTATAAAACAAACGCTTAACAAGTAAACATGATAGCTTTTAGAAATAACGAATTTAATTTTAATGATCAACCTACGAGGTTGAACACATGAGAAATGATTAATAGCGACTCGCGTGTATTTCACAGTTCCTCCGACCGCGCCCCTTCGTCTTGCACCGTTTCAAGGCGCGTTCAAGCGCAAAAAAAATAATCTGAAATTGCATTATAACGCCGCGAAGTCGCGGAAGATGAACCGCATTATATCGAGGGACTACTGTATACAAATCATTAACTCCTTCAGTGCCAGTATGTTCGACTGCCAGCGTGTGTGTGTGTGTTTCCACACTGATGCAGCAGATTTGCTCTGTCAGATTTCAGAAGCAGATCTCGGTCTGGAGCTTCAGCCTCTGCCTGGTTCCAACATCCTGATGGTGGAAGTAGAAAACGTCCAACACGAGCAGTTCGCCGTCACCGAGGAGGTCAAGGTAGGGGTGGGGGGAGGGTCTGCTCTGCGTACGCCCCACGGTGGAGGACGCTCAGGGGGCGTTACCAAAGAGGAGGCTCTGGAGTGTAAACACAAACATGTGTGTGACGTGTGCAGGCGTTGACAGCAGAGATAGTGAAGACCATCAGGGACATCATTGCACTCAACCCACTCTACAGGTCAGTTGTGAAACGTCCCGGGGGGGGTCACTGTCCTGTCGCCTTGTGTGTCCTCGGCAGTTTGATGATGAATATATTTATTAGATAGAATGTTAGAGTACAAGTACAGTCACACAGTAGCATGTATTACAGTACAAATAAAGTCAAACATCCTGTCTAAGAGGAGCATTTCAAAAAAGCCCTTGCGGTCTTGTTTCCGTTGAAAGTCCTTCGTACATAAATCATCCACGATTAACAATACAAATTTAACAATACAAATAAAAATAAAACCAATATTAAATTAATCAATTGATGCAACGTAACATTAGAAAGACAAAAATAAAATGATTTTACACCGCCAGTGCAAACTAACAATTAATCTAAAATAAATTACACCACTGATGCAAAATGACAATAAATGACAATAAATAACTTACATAAATTACTATGGCAATTAATATGTGCAACGTAGGTGGACAAAAAGGGGGTGGGGGGGGGGGTTTGATCCGGAGAGAGTCGTGATGACTAGCTCCATTTCTGTCCCCCTGAAAGGTGAATTTTTAGGGCCTTTTTGAAGGAGGCCAAAGAGGTGCATGTTTTGAGGGCAGGAGTCAAACAGTTCCACCCTTGGGGGGCAGTATTGTGGAAATATGATTTACCCATGTTGGTCCTATAGGAGGGGGTAATCAGGTTGTTGTTTGAGCTCCCTCTAGTGTTGTGGCTGTGGGTGTCACTAAATCTGTGGAGGTGTTCCGTCAGGTATGCAGGGATTGAGGGGACTGAGGGCAGAGCTGCATTGACTATTTTAAATGCCAATCCCATTTTGAGTTGTTTAACCCTGTCTTCTACCCTGAGCCATTTTAGGCTAGCAAAATGTCCAGGAAGAAGGTGGGTCATGGGCCCCAGATTGAGGAGTAGCTGAATCAGTTTGTTTTGGGAAGTCTGAAGCCTGGTTTTCAGGGACGCTTTGATGTTTGAATACCAGGAGGTGCTAGCATAGTCAAAGAGGGGCTGAACGAGGGCTCCAGCAAGCGTCCGGAGAGCACTTTTGTTGACAAAAGCAGACATTTGGCTCAAAATTCTTGTTCTCTGATTGACTTTTTTGATCACCTTAGTTGTCATACTATCGCCAGACAGGTATTTGTCAAGAACACAGCCCAAATAGGTAATCTCTTCTTTGCTGGAGATTACTACATACATTTGAGGTTGTCCACCCGTTAGATCAGGTCTCATGACCGCCGTGACCCGTGACTCGAGATGGCCTTTTACAGGTGACCGTATGTAGAGATTATGGTGGGGGCGGGGGGGGGGGGGGGGGGGGGGTTCTCCTTTGACTCGGTATTCTTGGCTGCAAATTGTTTTGGTTCAACTTAGTGCTGCACGAAGTCTCGAGAAAATATCGTTATCACTTTAATGGCGATGTCCATATCGAAATTATGCTTGATAATTGAAAGTTATTTCTGTATAAATCACACATTTATTTTCATACGCACTTTGACCAATCCGGCGCAACCTTAATTAAATGGGTCCCAGGGTGCGGCTTCGCTATTGGTCAGAGCGAGCACACGCTCTCAGCGGGAGGACGATACGAAGGCGGGCCAAAGCAGAGCGCCACTCGTTTCTAAAAGACACGGATTCTGAGGAGGAGATCAGACATCATGAAAAATGTCTTCTGGGTCTGATCCAGAGTGGGGTCAGGAGAGAACCGGAGGGTTTAGCATCGAAACCTCCCGGAACCGACGCATTTGAGTCGTTGCCCTTGGCTGTGTGTCCAGTGGCAGATCCTCTCGCGCTGTCTGGAGCAGCGTGCGTTCCCTAGTCGACATCGAGCCAATAACACGATGTTGATGTCCATATTAGCTTTATATGAACGCTGTTGCAACATCTACAGAGAGGATGTGGGTGAGATCCAGCCTGAAGGGTCCAATCAGCTCCACAGACCGGCGTCACCAGTGGACCAGCAAAGACTCATTCAGGAGGACCCAAAGAAAACTGAAGAGCCCAGAATTCATGGCTCCACTAATTCACTGGAGACACCGGGCTGAGAGGACATCACGGACGGGTGGCGAGGAGAACGATGAGGCTCGTCTGAATTTAAACACGACACACCTCAATGGCCCGCAGAGCCAAAGGCCGAGCTCTGTCACATCTGGCTTAACCAATCACAGCGTTCCGCTGAGGGAACCTTAATGAGACAAAGAAGAATTCAACCCTGTCCTCTGTGTGTGAACGGAAGCTCGGGAACAGCTGGGACCTGCAGCAGGACAAGGTTCTGCTTCAGGCCCCCCCCCCCCCCCCCCCCGTGTGGCTGAACCGGAGCCGGTCTGTGAGGAGTGGGCTGAGAATGATTATCATTCAGGTTCTGGATCGATGAGATTCCTTCAGACGGTCTCTGTCTTCTATCCTTTGATCTCTGGAAGCGGTGTAAGTGTGTGTCCTTCTGTCTCAGGGAGTCGGTCCTCCAGATGATGCAGGCTGGCCAGCGAGTGGTGGACAACCCCATCTACCTCAGCGACATGGGGGCCGCCCTGACTGGAGCCGAGTCCCAGGAGCTGCAGGACGTCCTCGAGGAGATCAATGTGAGCCAGCTGAAGGGTCTGTGTGGGACGCTTCGAGGCTTGGGGACAGGCCAGCTGGAAATGTGAAATTGGATAATGTTCTTTTTTATATTGGATTTGAAGAAATGATTGATAAAGATTCTTTTTCTTCTTGGAAGCGTTTTGGAGGCCTTTTAGATATTTTTCGGGGTTTCTTGGATACTCTAATGGGACAGTGCTTGTTGTACAAGGAAGTAAATGATTCTAAAAAGTTATTGTCATCTCTTTCTGTCCCCAGTGCTGTGATTTTAAATCTTCATTCAGCAGTGGGAGCTCGTCTGTGACTGACATTAGCGACTTTGAGTGTCTAGAAAAGCGTTATATAAATAGAATGTATTATTATTATTATTATTAAAGGTTACTTTACTTTTACTGACGCTGCCAACATCACACAATAAAACCTGATTTCAGACAAACCCGCAAACCCAGCCACAACGTTCCCATCAACATCAATCGATGTCTCAATGGTAACCGATGGCAACGCCTAAAAGGGGTTTAAACACGTTGGACGAGGCTCATCCTTCAGAGTTCATCCAGGGAGAACACGAGTCACATGATAGGAACTGAACAGGATCCTGCTTGTGTACTTCTCTGCAGATCCCAAAGCGTCTCTACAAGGCTCTGTCTCTGCTGAAGAAGGAGTATGAACTGAGTAAACTCCAGCAGCGGCTGGGCAGAGAGGTCAGAGGTCACCCAGCACTGGTGACATGGCCACACGCTCTCCTCACCATCCTCATCCAGCTGTCCTTGCTGTCCCAACAGGTGGAGGAGAAGATCAAACAGACTCACAGGAAGTTCCTGCTGCAGGAGCAGCTCAAGATCATTAAGAAGGTAGAACCCCGTGCGCTCTGACGCGTTGCCATGACGCTCCTCTGTGCTCTGGTGCCACGCAGCGGATGCCGGCGATATTCTTCCTGTTTGACACTGGTCTGTCTTCCAAATAAAGTCAGAAATCTTTGTGGTGCCAGTTCATTCGAGGTATGTTCAGTTTAAATCTTTGAACAGTCTCGTCAATAAATAAGATGCAAATATATGCAAATGATGTCTATTGACTTAAAATGTATAAAGTAACTAAAATCATAAAACACATTATACACAGAGGACATTTTAAAACATTGAGCAGCCAAAAAGCAGCAACAGGTGACAGTAAACAACAACAAAATAAACAGAGCTTCTCTCAGTGGTGACACAACTGTGTGCTAATGAGCCATTCCTTAAGTTTAAATTTAAACGCATTACAGGTCTCTGGATTTCTGGGATGGAATTCCACTCATGTGCAGCTTTAAAGGAAAAGGCAGACTGACCAAATGTGCTTTTCCTTAGTGGGACAACACAGTCCCCTCTTGCAGCACCTCTAGAGACTCGATGTGTGGCAGTTCTTACATCCACAAACTGTCCGAGCGGAGGAGATGTTAAACCATTAATAATTTTAAACAACAGACATGAATTTATATATTTAATCACATTTTCCCAGTTTAACAGTTTGTATTTATGTAATATCGGGCAGTGATGAAAATGTGCTGGTTTCTTGTCCAGTATTTTAAGTGTGTGTTTGTACAGACTGTAGAGGTATTAGAGTAGTGGGACTGGCCTGCGACCAGGTTGTTGAGCAGGAAGTGATATGTGAAAGAATCATTGAGTGCATATACGTCAGCGACGCCCCTCTACACATGTAATCTCTAGTGAATCTAACATTTGAGAGGCAGAGTTTAACTCTATTACAGACCTTTTTAACCTGTTTTTTGAAATTAAGTTGTGAATCTATAAGGACTCCGAGGTACTTGTATTCGACATCAAATAGGGTAATTATTCATTCACCGGTATGTTTTGGGTGACTAAATGGTGCCTTGCTATTTATGAATGTGAGGAAATGCACCGATTCTTAAATGAAGAGGACTTCCTGGGCTCTAGTCAGACAAGCGAGCCGGTTTGGGGATCTACCTGGCCAGGTCTGGGAAGCGGTGTGTGTGTGTGTGTGTGTGTACACAATAAAGCAAGTCGTGCAAGAAGTGATGATCGATACGTTTCACCTGTGTTGCTGCAAGTGAACGTGTGAACAGATGCGATGAAGGTGAAACCAGGACAAAACCAGGAAGGGAGGGATGTTCATGCTGCAGCATGTCTTCCAGCCTGTGATTCCGTTTACCTTTTTTTCCAGTGGGATTGTCCGTTTTGTGATTTGTCTCGCTTTGAGTTCAATCTGAGCCCAGAACGCAGACTGGTTGCCAGCACTGGGAACGTAGACTGGTTGCCAGCACTGGGAACGTAGACTGGTTGCCAGCACTGGGAACGTAGACTGGTTGCCAGCATTTGAACGCAGACTGGTTGCCAGCACTGGGAACGTAGACTGGTTGCCAGCACTGGGAACGCAGACTGGTTGCCAGCACTGGGAACGCAGACTGGTTGCCAGCACTGGGAACGCAGACTGGTTGCCAGCACTGGGAACGTAGACTGGTTGCCAGCACTGGGAACGCAGACTGGTTACCAGCACTGGGAACGCAGACTGGTTGCCAGCACTGGGAACGCAGACTGGTTGCCAGCACTGGGAACGCAGACTGGTTGCCAGCACTGGGAACGTAGACTGGTTGCCAGCACTGGGAACGCAGACTGGTTGCCAGCACTGGGAACGTAGACTGGTTGCCAGCACTGGGAACGTAGACTGGTTGCCAGCATTTGAACGCAGACTGGTTGCCAGCACTGGGAACGTAGACTGGTTGCCAGCATTTGAACGCAGACTGGTTGCCAGCACTGGGAACGTAGACTGGTTGCCAGCATTTGAACGCAGACTGGTTGCCAGCACTGGGAACGTAGACTGGTTGCCAGCACTGGGAACGTAGACTGGTTGCCAGCATTTGAACGCAGACTGGTTGCCAGCACTGGGAACGCAGACTGGTTGCCAGCACTGGGAACGTAGACTGGTTGCCAGCACTGGGAACGTAGACTGGTTGCCAGCATTTGAACGCAGACTGGTTGCCAGCACTGGGAACGCAGACTGGTTGCCAGCACTGGGAACGTAGACTGGTTGCCAGCACTGGGAACGTAGACTGGTTGCCAGCACTGGGAACGTAGACTGGTTGCCAGCACTTGAACGCAGACTGGTTGCCAGCACTGGGAACGTAGACTGGTTGCCAGCATTTGAACGCAGACTGGTTGCCAGCACTGGGAACGTAGACTGGTTGCCAGCATTTGAACGCAGACTGGTTGCCAGCACTGGGAACGTAGACTGGTTGCCAGCACTGGGAACGCAGACTGGTTGCCAGCACTGGGAACGTAGACTGGTTGCCAGCACTGGGAACGTAGACTGGTTGCCAGCACTGGGAACGCAGACTGGTTGCCAGCACTGGGAACGCAGACTGGTTGTCAGCACTGGGAACGCAGACTGGTTGCCAGCACTGGGAACGTAGACTGGTTGCCAGCACTGGGAACGTAGACTGGTTGCCAGCACTGGGAACGTAGACTGGTTGCCAGCATTTGAACGCAGACTGGTTGCCAGCACTGGGAACGTAGACTGGTTGCCAGCACTGGGAACGTAGACTGGTTGCCAGCACTGGGAACGTAGACTGGTTGCCAGCATTTGAACGCAGACTGGTTGCCAGCACTGGGAACGCAGACTGGTTGCCAGCACTGGGAACGCAGACTGGTTGCCAGCACTGGGAACGTAGACTGGTTGCCAGCATTTGAACGCAGACTGGTTGCCAGCACTGGGAACGTAGACTGGTTGCCAGCATTTGAACGCAGACTGGTTGCCAGCACTGGGAACGTAGACTGGTTGCCAGCACTGGGAACGTAGACTGGTTGCCAGCACTGGGAACGCAGACTGGTTGCCAGCATTTACTTCCAGCAAATGGACCTATTAAAATCGCTTGTGTTGATTTTTAGGAACTGGGTCTGGAAAAAGAAGACAAAGACGCTATCGAGGAGAAGTTCAGAGAGAGACTCAAGGAGAGGACTGTCCCTCAGCACATAATGGACGTCATCAATGAAGAGCTCAGCAAACTTGGACTGCTGGACAACCATTCCTCAGAATTCAAGTTGGGCTTGTGTAGCGTTATTACTTTGTGTATTTCATAGTATTTAGACGTCTATTTATATTTTATGGTACTATATTCAAGTTATTTCAAAATGTGCAAGATGTTCAAATCTGATGGAACAGGTTCCACAGAGAGATCATACTCTTCATGAGACTTCTAACCGTTGTTCTTCTTTAAACAACGATTAAACATAAGAACGACTGTCTCCCAGTGTAACCCGGAATTACTTGGACTGGCTGACCAGTATGCCCTGGGGCATCAACAGTGAAGAGAATTTGTCACTGGAGAGAGCCAGAGAGGTTCTGGAAGAAGACCATTATGGAATGGATGACGTTAAGAAACGTATACTTGTAAGTAAATGCAATCACATTTGGAAGATGAATGTTCAGAAGCATTAATTCATGTGGAAGAACTGCAGGGTGTCTCGTTAACGCAGATGATGCTCCCTCTCTGCTCTGAACAGGAATTCATCGCTGTGAGTCAGCTCCGGGCATCGACCCAAGGGAAGATTCTGTGTTTCTATGGCCCTCCTGGGGTAGGAAAGACCTCCATTGCCCGTTCCATAGCCAGAGCCCTGAACAGACAGTACTTCAGATTCAGCATGGGAGGCATGACAGATGTGGCTGAGATAAAGGGGCACAGGTCTGAAAACCTACACTGCCATTACTAATGAATGACCTTCTCAACATTCACGCTGCCATTGTTCTTGACTTGGTTTTTTCCTTTCATCATTATTGCATCACTCCCACCTTCTGCATACTTTCATATATCTACTTTCATTTCCTGTAGCCATGTATTTCTTTGTAGGGCAGGGACGTTGGGGTAGGTGTACATTCCTGCTGCCATTGGGCGAGAGGTGGAGTCCAGCCTGGACAAGTCACCAGGGAAATGCATAGTAGCACAGTCATTCAAACTCACATTCACATCCTGAACTTTGAGCCGTTGGTTCACCTCTTCTGCATGTTTGGGAGAGAAGAAGCTGGAGAACCCAGACAGAACCCAAGAGATGCGTGGCAAACATGCAAACCGCACACAGCAAAGTCCTAAGTCCTCAGGTGTACCTGAACACAGGATCTTCTTGCTGTCAGGCAGCAGTGCTACCTACAGCACCACCATGCCATTCGACTTTTGAGGCGTTTTAAACTCCCTTTGTTTGTTTGAAATCTGAGTTGTTCAGGAACCGAGTCGTTTGAGAACCGTGGTTCCGCCGTATTCTGGAAACTTTCTCTAACTCTCTGGTAAAGTCTTACGTTGGCCCAAAACGTATCGACTCATCTTTCGCTTTTCTATAACATGAGTTTCATGATCACATTCTCCAATTCTAGAAGCTGATCGATTTTGTTTCTTCTGCCATGAATTAATGAATTAATGTTATTTCCGTTTCACTTTCCAATGAAACGGAGACAAAGGACAAGGACAATATTTCAAAGGCTTTTTGCCATGTCCTCTCTCCCTGTACGCCTCAGTCTTTGTGCTGCTCACTTATCCAAAGCCCAAAAATGGAAAAAGAATTCAGAAAGATGGACTGTTAAAACTGTGCTTTTGTTTTTTTGGGTCCAGGAGGACGTATGTTGGAGCAATGCCAGGGAAGATTATCCAATGTTTGAAGAAGACTAAAACGGAGAACTCCTTGGTCCTAATAGATGAGGTCAGTACTTCATGTCCTGTTACTATGGAGACAAGTGTCATTGTATGAATAGCAATATGAAAACTTTGCTGAATCTTTGATATTAGTATTAATTAATTTTTCATAGCATCACTGGATTAGGAATTAAGGCACAAAGTACTACCCTGAAAAGGTTGGCAGCTGTGTTTGATTTTAATAAAATGTGGTAGAATCAATCCTTTTTGATATATATTCAGGTGAAAACTATAAAACCAATGTCTTCAATTGAACCTTATCAACTTTGTAGATTCTTGTGAGAATATGCTTTTTCTAAATGTTATGCAGCAACATGTATAAAAATATCGACCAGAGCAACAAAGGACTGGGAAAGTTGTATCACGCTAAATCACACCGAGTTGGACCAAGAGGTTCTCTGGTATCGGGTGAAGGTATCATGACGAGCATGAAAGGGACGTCATCCCTTCCTGTCCAGACCATAATATCACCATCTACTCACCATACTATCACCATCTACTCACCATAATATCACCATCTACTCGCCATAATATCACCATCTACTCGCCATAATATCACCATCTACAGACCATAATATCACCCTCTACTCATCATAATATCACCATCTACTCGCCATAATATCACCATCTACTCACCATAATATCACCATCTACTGACCATAATATCACCGTCTACTCACCATAATATCACCATCTACAGACCATAATATCACCATCTACAGACCATAATATCACCATCTATAGACCATAATATCACCGTCTACTCACCATAATATCACCGTCTACTCACCATAATATCACCGTCTACTCACCATAATATCACCGTCTACTCACCATAATATCACTGTCTACAGACCATAATATCACCATCTACAGACCATAATATCACCATCTATAGACCATAATATCACCGTCTACTCACCATAATATCACCGTCTACTCACCATAATATCACCGTCTACAGACCATAATATCACCGTCTACAGACCATAATATCACCGTCTACAGACCATGATATCGCCGTCTACTCACCATAATATCGCCGTCTACTCACCATAATATCACCGTCTACTCGCCATAATATCACCGTCTACTCACCATAATATCACCGTCTACACACCATAATATCACCGTCTACAGACCATAATATCACCGTCCGTCTACAGACCATAATATCACCGTCTACAGACCATAATATCACCGTCTACGCACCATAATATCACCATCTACAGACCATAATATCACCGTCTACTCACCATAATATCACCGTCTACACACCATAATATCACCGTCTACAGACCATAATATCACCGTCTAGAGACCATAATATCACCATCTACAGACCATAATATCACCGTCTACTCACCATAATATCACCGTCTGCAGACCATAATATCACCATCTACAGACCATAATATTACCGTCTACAGACCATAATATCACCATCTACAGACCATAATATCACCATCTAGTCACCATAATATCACCATCTAGTCACCATAATATCACCGTCTAGTCACCATAATATCATCGTCTACTCACCATATCACCATCTAGTCACCATAATATCACCATCTAGTCACCATAATATCACCATATCACCATCTAGTCACCATAATATCACCATCTACAGACCATAATATCACCGTCTACTCACCATAATATCACCATCTACTCACCATAATATCACCGTCTACAGACCATAAGGTCACCGTCTACTCACCATAATATCACCATCTACAGACCATAGTATCACCATCTACAGACCATAATATCACCATCTAGTCACCATAATATCACCGTCTACTCACCATAATATCACCATCTACTCACCATAATATCACCGTCTACTCACCATAATATCACCGTCTACAGACCATAATATCACCGTCTACTCACCATAATATCACCGTCTACTCACCATAATATCACCATCTACTCACCACCACACAAAACGTCTGTACATTAACGGGGTTTCATTTAACAATGAAATTGCTCAGCGACGGGCTCTTCGGAACACAACTCCAGTCAGTGAGGACCAGAATGCTGCTGTCTTCCCTGGACAATGGAAAGCAGGGCGGAGACACGGGAGAAATGAGAGAACGCCACACAGAAGCTCCTGGTTCCAGCTGGACCCGCCTGACAGCAGAACCACCATCACCGCCCCGAGGAGCACTTGGCCCCACAAAACTCCAGATTTCACCGCGTCTCTCTCGTCTGACAAACAGGTGGATAAGATTGGGCGTGGTTACCAGGGCGACCCGTCCTCTGCGCTGCTGGAGCTCCTGGATCCTGAACAGAATGCGAACTTCCTCGACCACTACCTTGATGTTCCTGTCGATCTGTCAAAGGTAAGAATTTGTTTCTTTTGTAACTTTACACAGTCATTGTGAAGATAACCCCCCCACTCTTTCACCAAAGGTGCTCTTTATTTGCACGGCCAACGTGACGGACACAATCCCAGAGCCTCTCAGAGACCGGATGGAAATGATCAACGTGTCCGGATACGTAGCCCAGGAGAAGCTGGCTATCGCTGAGGTAGCTCCTCCCTCTGCAGCCATGTGTCCTGCATTCATTAAGCTGATGGTGGATATTGATCTCCGTCTGTGCAGCGATACCTGGTCCCTCAGCTCCGCTCTTTGTGTGGTCTCACGGAGGAGAAGGCAGCCATTTCCTCCGACGCTCTGGGTTTGCTCATCAGACAGTACTGCAGAGAGTCTGGTGTCAGGAACCTGCAGAAGCAAGTAGAAAAGGTCAAAAGCTGGCGCCAGGGAGGCAACCTGCTGGGAACGTGCAGAGTGGCACTGAGCTGTCTTCCTGTCTCGTCTGGCAGGTGTTCCGTAAGGTGGCCTTCAGCATTGTGAGCGGAGAACACGCCACGGTGACTGTAACGCCCGACAACCTGCACGAGTACGTGGGTAAACCTGTCTTCACGGTGGATCGCATGTACGACGTCACCCCACCTGGAGTGGTTATGGGTCTGGCATGGACTGCCATGGGTGAGACAGACAAACACACCCACCAGGGGTGTATACAGCTCACCTTTCATCCCCGCCATCCCAGATTAGCTTACACTCTCTATCTTTATGCCTATCAATGCTCATCAGTATTCCATTACCCCCCGTAGGAGGCTCGACGCTGTTCATTGAGACATCCCTGCGCCGTCCTTTCGGAGACGCTGATTCAAAAGGAGAGGGGTCGTTGGAGGTCACAGGTCAGTCAGGAACAGAGCTGTGTGAGACGGCATCCATTGCTTTATATTTAGCTCTATCATTTTTATGTTGACCCTCAAGTCACCCAGCAAAACAGCAACTTTGTGAGAAGCGGTCCGGCATGTGAGACAGGAAGTAGCTGCCAGTGACGTTAACCTCTTCAGTGTTGGATGCTTTAAATGTGTTGGTGTGGTGACAGCATGGAGGGGAATCCAGGATGCTGCTGTCACCCCAACAACATGCTGCTGCTGGATGGCTAGCTCGCTAACAAGCTAGCCAGCCTGTACAGCTACACCCCCTACAGACGGTGTAGATCCAGTTAAGAGGGTAATGAGCTGCTTGGAGGAGGTCTGATATGTTGGGGGTATAGCTGCAGTTTAGCCCCCCATTTGGGGTTGTAGCTGCAGTTTAGTGCTCTGTTGGGGTTGTAACTGCAGTTTAGTGCTCTGTTGGAGGTGTAGCTGCAGTTTAATGCACTGTTGGGGGGTGTAGCTGCAGTTTAATGCGCTGTTGGGGGATGTAGCTGCAGTTTAGTGCTCTGTTGGGGTTGTAACTGCAGTTTAGTGCTCTGTTGGGGGATGTAGCTGCAGTTTAGTGCTCTGTTGGGGGGGTGTAGCTGCAGTTTAGTGCTCTGTTGGGGGGTGTAGCTGCAGTTTAGTGCTCTGTTGGGGGGGTGTAGCTGCAGTTTAGAGCGCTGTTGGGGGGTGTAGCTGCAGTTTAGAGCGCTGTTGGGGGGTGTAGCTGCAGTTTAGTGCTCTGTTGGGAGGGTGTAGCTGCAGTTTAGTGCTCTGTTGGGGGGGGTGTAGCTGCAGTTTAGTGCTCTGTTGGGGGGGGTGTAGCTGCAGTTTAGTGCTCTGTTGGGGGTGTAGCTGCAGTTTAGTGCTCTGTTGGGGGGGTGTAGCTGCAGTTTAGTGCTCTGTTGGGGGTGTAGCTGCAGTTGAGTGCTCTGTTGGGGGTGGGGTGTAGCTGCAGTTTAGTGCTCTGTTGGGGGGGTGTAGCTGCAGTGTAGTGCTCTGTTGGGGGTGTAGCTGCAGTTGAGTGCTCTGTTGGGGGGGGGGTGGCTGCGGTTTAGTGCTCTGTTGGGGGTGTGGCTGCAGTTTAGTGCTCTGTTGGGGGTGTGTGGCTGCAGTTTAGTGCTCTGTTGGGGGTGTGTGGCTGCAGTTTAGGGCTCTGTTGTGGGTGTAGCTGCAGTTTAGTGCTCTTTGGGGGTGTAGCTGCAGTTTAGTGCTCTGTTGGGGGGGTGTAGCTGCAGTTTAGTGCTCTGTTGGGGGGTGTAGCTGCAGTTTAGTGCTCTGTTGGGGGTGTAGCTGCAGTTTAGTGCTCTGTTGGGGGTGTGTGGCTGCAGTTTAGTGCTCTGTTGGGGGTGTGTGGCTGCAGTTTAGTGCTCTGTTGTGGGTGTAGCTGCAGTTTAGTGCTCTTTGGGGGTGTAGCTGCAGTTTAGTGCTCTGTTGGGGGTGTAGCTGCAGTTTAGTGCTCTGTTGGGGGTGTAGCTGCAGTTTAGTGCTCTGATGGGGGGGTGTAGCTGCAGTTTAGTGCTCTGTTGGGGGTGTAGCTGCAGTTTAGTGCTCTGTTGGGGGTGTAGCTGCAGTTTAGTGCTCTGTTGGGGGTGTAGCTGCAGTTTAGTGCTCTGTTGGGGGTGTGGCTGCAGTTTAGTGCTCTGTTGGGGGTGTGTGGCTGCAGTTTAGTGCTCTGTTGGGGGTGTGTGGCTGCAGTTTAGTGCTCTGTTGTGGGTGTAGCTGCAGTTTAGTGCTCTTTGGGGGTGTAGCTGCAGTTTAGTGCTCTGTTGGGGGTGTAGCTGCAGTTTAGTGCTCTGTTGGGGGTGTAGCTGCAGTTTAGTGCTCTGATGGGGGGGTGTAGCTGCAGTTTAGTGCTCTGTTGGGGGTGTAGCTGCAGTTTAGTGCTCTGTTGGGGGTGTAGCTGCAGTTTAGTGCTCTGTTGGGGGTGTAGCTGCAGTTTAGTGCGCTGTTGGGGGGTGTAGCTGCAGTTTAGAGCGCTGTTGGGGGGGGGGTGTAGCTGCAGTTTAGTGCTCTGTTGGGGGTGTAGCTGCAGTTTAGTGCTCTGTTGGGGGTGTAGCTGCAGTTTAGTGCGCTGTTGGGGGTGTAGCTGCAGTTGAGTGCTCTGTTGGGGGGGGTGTAGCTGCAGTTTAGTGCTCTGTTGGGGGGGGGGGTGTAGCTGCAGTTGAGTGCATCATACTTTTAGGCAGAGTTCCGTATTGGCTTTGTATTCAGCACTTCGCTCATCAGAGAACACTTGGAAGATGTTTGTGCTCCTTTGCAGGTCAACTGGGTGACGTTATGAAAGAGAGCGCAAAGATTGCTTCAACTTTTGCCAGAGCCTTTCTGATGACCCAGCAACCAGAAAATCACTTCCTGGTCAACTCCCACCTGCACCTACATGTCCCTGAGGTAATATGATGCTCTAGTGTGAACAACTTACTATTCAGCTTCATCTTTGTATCCTGTGACTAATTTCTGGATTCCGTATGCAAAAATATGTTTGAAGCATTTTACAAAATTGATTTAAGTTAAAATGGGTGTAATTTCCGTTTTTCTACGAATATCACTTGCTTCTAGGGAGCAACTCCTAAGGATGGACCCAGCGCCGGCTGCACCATTGTCACGGCGCTGTTGTCCCTGGCAACCAGCCAGCCCGTTCTTCAGAATGCAGCCATGACGGGTGAAGTGTCGCTTACTGGAAAAATTTTGCCAGTGGGTGGAATTAAAGAGAAAACTATAGCTGTAAGTTCAAAACACACCCACTCCCAGCCAGGAGTGTTTCCTAGCATCTTTTTAGAGCTGCGCTCACACTACACGTTGGGGGATGGGAGCAAGCCCGACCCGACCTCGGTCGCAGTTTTCATCTGAGCCCTCCCCCAAAAACAGGCCATTTAGGGGAATTGGCAAACCAAAATTCTTTGTTTTTGCTCTTTGTGATTGTATTGATACAATTTCATTGGGAACGCCTCGGGATCCCCCCGGAGGAGCTGGAAGAAGTGGCCGGTGAGAGGGAAGTCTGGGTTTCCTTGCTCAGCCTGCTGAGATGACTCCGGATAAGCGGATGAATGGATTTTATTGATTTACAAACATACAGATATTGTCGTGAGCCAACATGCTGGATTAATCGGCTGCGACAGTCCTCGGGGCAATCGTTTGAGAGAAACCATTTTAAAATAAAGTAAAAGTGTATATGCTCACTTTTGTGTGCGTCTGTCTTGCCAGGCCCGCCGTGCTGGTGTGACCTGCATCATCCTGCCAGCTGAGAACAGGAAAGACTTCTCTGACCTCGCAGACTACATCACCCAGGGCATGGAGGTCCACTTTGTGGATCACTATAGCCAAATCTACCCCATCGTATTCCCACAGAACCAGTCGTAACCACCTTTGATTTAAATCACCAAAACCCAGAGAAGATGGACCAGGACTTCTCTCTGTGGCAGAAGACAACCGAGCTGCATTTCTGGTGCTGAAACGATTCCTCCCCGTGCCCAGTTTAGACTCTGAGCCGCCTGCTCTGGATTATGGCAGCAATGGATTGTTGTCAGTGATCCTCCACACATCATTCAGCTTCAGCTGAAAAGACGTGCCGGAAGACACAACTGAAACTGTCAAAGGTGGACGTGCACATTAAAGTGAAGAAGATGTTGGACACTGGCCTAGTCAAGATATGTTGTCTGATGAGCAGAATTTATTTTATCATTATTATTTTGTCTTTATTAGGTAATAAATCTGGGAAAGATTTGGGGGTTGGCATGCAGGACAGGCCGGGAGGCGCCTGTGGGCGAGTCGCGCCCCGACACCACTGCCACAGACCTCAACAGACGGGTCTTATTTTATATTTGCCAGATGTGACACTTATGATGAAATAAATGAAATTGAAATGATCACAACTACCTTGGCTGTTCTCCATTATGAACGTAATGTGAAACTGCGATTGCATTTTCCGTTGATTCATCTTTGAGCTAAGGTGAAGTGCTGATTATTACTTTCTGCAGACAAACATCTCATCTTAACCGTGTTTACATGTCTCGAATAATGAACTGCGTAAATGGGTCCTTGTGTAAAGAGTTATTGGAAGTGATATAATTTATCCCACACAGTAGTTTGAATAGATCGGTGCAAAACAGAAGCGTTGAATGAATTAACTTCAGTGGGATTTCGTAGCTCAAAAATAATGCATTGGTTTTATGTTGCGCTTTATTCATTCACTTAAACTTATACTCTGTGGTGGTGAAGCTACGGCTCAGCCGCCGTCGCGTTATGAGTGATGGTGAACATTTCGCCTCTGGTGCCATCTAGTGGCGCTCGGTGGCATTTGACCAGCAGCCTTGTATGTTTGCGAGTTGACTTCCTGGCGTAATGCAAAGCGAGTTACCTAGTTAGCTCGCCGTCTACCAGATGAAAGTGTCAGTTACCTAGTTAGCTCGCCGTCTACCAGATGAAAGTGTCAGTTAACTAGTTAGCTCGCTGTCTACCAGATGAAAGTGTCAGTTAACTAGTTAGCTCGCTGTCTACCAGATGAAAGTGTCAGTTAACTAGTTAGCTCGCCGTCTACCAGATGAAAGTGTCAGTTAACTAGTTAGCTCGCTGTCTACCAGATGAAAGTGTCAGTTAACTAGTTAGCTCGCTGTCTACCAGATGAATGGGTGAATGCTTGCAGCTTAGCAAGTCAGCATTGGTCTAGATTCCAGTTTATTGCCAAATAAAGGTAAAATATTTTATTTCACCTTTCCAAGTATTTAAAGTGGTACAAATCGTGCAACACTGCGTGGCTGGTTTCGTGATAAAGAGATGCGTGTGCGGAGACAGCAGCGTGAACCTGACAGTGAACTCGGGTCTTTTATTCTGAAGGGTCCACCGGAAGTGGTCTGTCTGAACGCGGGCGCTTTACTGGGCTGCTCCGGAGGGGGTTGCTGGATGCTGAGCTGCTGGAACAGCGGTCCTGGCCGTCTGCTCGCTGGATGCTGATCAGGCTGCCGGAGGTTCCGACCCATTCTTCTGTCAGAGGATGCGACGGGCCCGCGGAGCTCGGCGCGCCGAGGAGAGACGTCTGCAGCTGCCCGAAGCTTCATCTTCAGTACGGAAACAAAAAGACAATAATTCGGATCATACAAGTAATCGGAAGGTAAAGACGGCAGCCTCCATCTTTCCTCAGCCTGCTTGAAGCATCCATCCTCGTGCGTTTCAGCAGGAATGATGTTCTGCGTTCGGTTCTGTCCACAGTGAGGTCAGACTAGCGCGCACACACACACACACACACACACACACACACCGATGACGTGTGTTACTGTGTGGTTGAACTCGTGTGTGTTGAGGCGGACTGGCCGACAGCTCCACTCATCACGCACTGTTACCACAGCAACAGCATTTGTCTATGAGGTCATTGTTTTGTTGAATCAAATGATGGCCTTTCCCTCTGCTGGCCTGCACAAAGCCTGCGCAGGCCCCTTAGTGGATTGAAATTACATTCATTCTTTGTTTCCTGTGTCTATTTACGTATCAAATCGCTGTTTTGCAGGCGGCATGGAGCCTCCTTCAAGCTTGGGTCCTCGACCAGAGGCCTGGGAACTTCACGTTCTAGCAGGATCTTAGCTGTCTCTAGAACTGCCCTTTTCTGGACAGCGATGTTGGACGTTGTACCCAATCAGTATTGGTGCCATGCACCCTGCTTGGGGGTTACTGCCCCTAGTGCCCCCATCACTACTGGAGTCATGCACCCAGCTTGGGGGTTACTGCCCCTAGTGCCCCCATCACTACTGGAGTCATGCACCCAGCTTGGGGGTTACTGGCCCTAGTGCCCCAATCACTACTGGAACCATGCACCCAGCTTGGGGGTTACTGCCCCTAGTGCCCCAATCACTACTGGAGTCATGCTCCCAGCTTGGGGGGTTACTGCCCCTAGTGACCCAATCACTACTGGAACCATGCTCCCAGCTTGGGGGGTTACTGCCCCTAGTGCCCCAATCACTACTGGAACCATGCACCCAGCTTGGGGGGTTACTGCCCCTAGTGCCCTGATCACTACTGGAGCAATGCACCCAGCTTGGGGGGTTACTGCCCCTAGTGCCCTGATCACTACTGGAACCATGCACCCAGCTTGGGGGGTTACTGCCCCTAGTGCCCTGATCACTACTGGAGCAATGCACCCAGCTTGGGGGTTACTGCCCCTAGTGCCCCATCACTATTGGAGCCATGCACCCAGCTTGGGGGTTACTGCCCCTAGTGCCCCAATCACTACTGGAACCATGCTCCCAGCTTGGGGGGTTACTGCCCCTAGTGCCCCATCACTACTGGAGCCATGCACCCAGCTTGGGGGTTACTGCCCCTAGTGCCCCAATCACTACTGGAGCCATGCACCCAGCTTGGGGGTTACTGCCCCTACTGCCCCATCACTACTGGAGCCATGCACCCAGCTTGGGGGTTACTGCCCCTAGTGCCCCATCACTACTGGAGCCATGGACCCAGCTTGGGGGGTTAGTGCCCCATCACTAATGGAGCCATGCACCCAGCTTGGGGGTTACTGCCCCTAGTGCCCCATCACTACTGGAGCCATGGACCCAGCTTGGGGGGTTAGTGCCCCATCACTACTGGAGCCATGCTCCCAGCTTGGGGGTTACTGCCCCTAGTGCCCCAACCACTACTGGAGCCATGCACCCAGCTTGGGGGTTACTGGCCCTAGTGCCCCAATCACTACTGGAACCATGCACCCAGCTTGGGGGTTACTGCCCCTAGTGCCCTGATCACTACTGGAGCAATGCACCCAGCTTGGGGTTTACTGCCCCTAGTGCCCCAATCACTACTGGAACCATGCTCCCAGCTTGGGGGTTACTGCCCCTAGTGCCCCATCACTATTGGAGCCATGCACCCAGCTTGGGGGTTACTGCCCCTAGTGCCCTGATCACGACTGGAACAATGCACCCAGCTTGGGGGTTACTGCCCCTAGTGCCCCAATCACTACTGGAACCATGCTCCCAGCTTGGGGGTTACTGCCCCTAGTGCCCCATCACTATTGGAGCCATGCACCCAGCTTGGGGGTTACTGCCCCGAGTGCCCCATCACTACTTGAGCCATGCTCCCAGCTTGGGGGTTACTGCCCCTAGTGCCCCAATCACTACTGGAACCATGCTCCCAGCTTGGGGGGTTACTGCCCCTAGTGCCCCATCACTACTGGAGCCATGCTCCCAGCTTGGGGGTTACTGCCCCTAGTGCCCCAATCACTACTGGAACCATGCACCCAGCTTGGGGGTTACTGCCCCTAGTGCCCCCATCACTACTGGAGTCATGCACCCAGCTTGGGGGTTACTGGCCCTAGTGCCCCAATCACTACTGGAACCATGCACCCAGCTTGGGGGTTACTGCCCCTAGTGCCCCAATCACTACTGGAGTCATGCTCCCAGCTTGGGGGGTTACTGCCCCTAGTGACCCAATCACTACTGGAGACATGCACCCAGCTTGGGGGGTTACTGCCCCTAGTGCCCCAATCACTACTGGAACCATGCACCCAGCTTGGGGGGTTACTGCCCCTAGTGCCCTGATCACTACTGGAGCAATGCACCCAGCTTGGGGGGTTACTGCCCCTAGTGCCCTGATCACTACTGGAACCATGCACCCAGCTTGGGGGGTTACTGCCCCTAGTGCCCTGATCACTACTGGAGCAATGCACCCAGCTTGGGGGTTACTGCCCCTAGTGCCCCATCACTATTGGAGCCATGCACCCAGCTTGGGGGTTACTGCCCCTAGTGCCCCAATCACTACTGGAACCATGCTCCCAGCTTGGGTGGTTACTGCCCCTAGTGCCCCATCACTACTGGAGCCATGCACCCAGCTTGGGGGTTACTGCCCCTAGTGCCCCAATCACTACTGGAGCCATGCACCCAGCTTGGGGGTTACTGCCCCTACTGCCCCATCACTACTGGAGCCATGCACCCAGCTTGGGGGTTACTGCCCCTAGTGCCCCATCACTACTGGAGCCATGGACCCAGCTTGGGGGGTTAGTGCCCCATCACTACTGGAGCCATGCACCCAGCTTGGGGGTTACTGCCCCTAGTGCCCCATCACTACTGGAGCCATGGACCCAGCTTGGGGGGTTAGTGCCCCATCACTACTGGAGCCATGCTCCCAGCTTGGGGGTTACTGCCCCTAGTGCCCCAATCACTACTGGAGCCATGCACCCAGCTTGGGGGTTACTGGCCCTAGTGCCCCAATCACTACTGGAACCATGCACCCAGCTTGGGGGTTACTGCCCCTAGTGCCCTGATCACTACTGGAGCAATGCACCCAGCTTGGGGTTTACTGCCCCTAGTGCCCCAATCACTACTGGAACCATGCTCCCAGCTTGGGGGTTACTGCCCCTAGTGCCCCATCACTATTGGAGCCATGCACCCAGCTTGGGGGTTACTGCCCCTAGTGCCCCATCACTATTGGAGCCATGCACCCAGCTTGGGGGTTACTGCCCCTAGTGCCCCAATCACTACTGGAACCATGCTCCCAGCTTGGGGGGTTACTGCCCCTAGTGCCCCATCACTACTGGAGCCATGCACCCAGCTTGGGGGTTACTGCCCCTAGTGCCCCAATCACTACTGGAGCCATGCACCCAGCTTGGGGGTTACTGCCCCTACTGCCCCATCACTACTGGAGCCATGCACCCAGCTTGGGGGTTACTGCCCCTAGTGCCCCATCACTACTGGAGCCATGGACCCAGCTTGGGGGGTTAGTGCCCCATCACTACTGGAGCCATGCACCCAGCTTGGGGGTTACTGCCCCTAGTGCCCCATCACTACTGGAGCCATGGACCCAGCTTGGGGGGTTAGTGCCCCATCACTACTGGAGCCATGCTCCCAGCTTGGGGGTTACTGCCCCTAGTGCCCCAATCACTACTGGAGCCATGCACCCAGCTTGGGGGTTACTGGCCCTAGTGCCCCAATCACTACTGGAATCATGCACCCAGCTTGGGGGTTACTGCCCCTAGTGCCCTGATCACTACTGGAGCAATGCACCCAGCTTGGGGGTTACTGCCCCTAGTGCCCCAATCACTACTGGAACCATGCTCCCAGCTTGGGGGTTACTGCCCCTAGTGCCCCATCACTATTGGAGGCATGCACCCAGCTTGGGGGTTACTGCCCCTAGTGCCCTGATCACTACTGGAACAATGCACCCAGCTTGGGGGTTACTGCCCCTAGTGCCCCAATCACTACTGGAACCATGCTCCTAGCTTGGGGGTTACTGCCCCTAGTGCCCCATCACTATTGGAGCCATGCACCCAGCTTGGGGGTTACTGCCCCGAGTGCCCCATCACTACTTGAGCCATGCTCCCAGCTTGGGGGTTACTGCCCCTAGTGCCCCAATCACTACTGGAACCATGCTCCCAGCTTGGGGGGTTACTGCCCCTAGTGCCCCATCACTACTGGAGCCATGCTCCCAGCTTGGGGGTTACTGCCCCTAGTGCCCCAATCACTACTGGAACCATGCTCCCAGCTTGGGGGGTTACTGCCCCTAGTGCCCCATCACTACTGGAGCCATGGACCCAGCTTGGGGGGTTAGTGCCCCATCACTACTGGAGCCATGCACCCAGCTTGGGGGTTACTGCCCGTAGTACCCCCATCACTACTGGAGCCATGCACCCAGCTTGGGGGGTTACTGCCCCATCACTACTGGAGCCATGCACCCAGCTTGGGGGTTACTGCCCCTAGTGCCCCATCACTACTGGAGCCATGGACCCAGCTTGGGGGGTTAGTGCCCCATCACTACTGGAGCCATGCTCCCAGCTTGGGGGTTACTGCCCCTAGTGCCCCAATCACTACTGGAGCCAAGCACCCAGCTTGGGGGTTACTGGCCCTAGTGCCCCAATCACTACTGGAACCATGCACCCAGCTTGGGGGTTACTGCCCCTAGTGCCCTGATCACTACTGGAGCAATGCACCCAGCTTGGGGGTTACTGCCCCTAGTGCCCCAATCACTACTGGAACCATGCTCCCAGCTTGGGGGTTACTGCCCCTAGTGCCCCATCACTATTGGAGCCATGCACCCAGCTTGGGGGTTACTGCCCCGAGTGCCCCATCACTACTTGAGCCATGCTCCCAGCTTGGGGGTTACTGCCCCTAGTGCCCCAATCACTACTGGAACCATGCTCCCAGCTTGGGGGGTTACTGCCCCTAGTGCCCCAATCACTACTGGAACCATGCTCCCAGCTTGGGGGTTACTGGCCCTAGTGCCCCAATCACTACTGGAACCATGCACCCAGCTTGGGGGTTACTGCCCCTAGTGCCCTGATCACTACTGGAGCAATGCACCCAGCTTGGGGGTTACTGCCCCTAGTGCCCCAATCACTACTGGAACCATGCTCCCAGCTTGGGGGTTACTGCCCCTAGTGCCCCATCACTATTGGAGCCATGCACCCAGCTTGGGGGTTACTGCCCCGAGTGCCCCATCACTACTTGAGCCATGCTCCCAGCTTGGGGGTTACTGCCCCTAGTGCCCCAATCACTACTGGAACCATGCTCCCAGCTTGGGGGGTTACTGCCCCTAGTGCCCCATCACTACTGGAGCCATGCTCCCAGCTTGGGGGTTACTGCCCCTAGTGCCCCAATCACTACTGGAACCATGCTCCCAGCTTGGGGGGTTACTGCCCCTAGTGCCCCATCACTACTGGAGCCATGGACCCAGCTTGGGGGGTTAGTGCCCCATCACTACTGGAGCCATGCACCCAGCTTGGGGGTTACTGCCCCTAGTACCCCCATCACTACTGGAGCCATGCACCCAGCTTGGGGGTTACTGCCCCTAGTGCCCCATCACTACTGGAGCCATGGACCCAGCTTGGGGGGTTAGTGCCCCTAGTGCCCCAATCACTACTGGCACCACTGTTGCCTTCACTCCCCACGTTTTCTCCAGCTCTTGTTATTTCTCGAGCTTTTCGTGTTCCTTCGTCCAGATGTTTCTGTCGCTCAGGATTGCTATATCTATTGACATCGCTATCTCCTGATGTTTATCCACCCCCTCTGTCAGGCTGGTTGGACGTCACCAGTTTGTCCGTCTGGATCTGGAAGACCCTCAGGATCTTGGCTCGATTGTTCTCAACCACCTTTGGAGGTGTCCTCCATCTTGACTCTGGGGTCTCCAGTCCGTACTCGGTACAGATGTTCCTGTACACTGTGCCGCTACCTGGTTATGTCGTTGCATGTATGCCTTGCCCGCCAGCATCTTAACACCCTGCTGTGATGTGCTGGGCTTGTCCTTCCATGATAGCCCCTCTGGCTCCTCCTCCTTACTGGGCTTCTGTTGCCTGCGGCATTCAATTAGCAGGTCGTCACCGGGGGGGCATTTATTTGATGTACTCTTGTAGGGATGTGCTAATGCAGCCTCGTGGGTAGTACAGGTAGAGCGGTTAGCAGGGACTAATGTAGCATTGACAGTTTCTCCCTTGTGCCGGTCTCAAGCCGGATAAATGCAGAGCGTTACATCAGGAACGGCATCCGGATTAAAAATGGACAAATCGAAGAAGCGAATCAGCGTAAATAAGAAAGTCGCACCGGATCAGTTGAGGGCCGGGTTTAACGACGACCTCCAGCGGCGTGGTTAGCCCCCGGGGGTTAACAACGACCTCCAGCGGCGTGGTTAGCCCCCGGGGGTTAACGACGACCTCCAGCGGCGTGGTTAACCCCCGGGTCGCTGTAGATCCAGTTAGGAGGGGAACGAGCTGCTTGGGGGAGGTCTGTGCTCTCTGAGTGCTGTTCCAGTATTTTAAATGTTTTTCATGATGAAACTTTTGTAACGTTCAGATTTCCTGTCAGTCAGATGCTAGTGCTAACGCTAACCCTCCAGCTCTCTGTGCTCCTCCTCGGGCCCAGGTCCTGCTGTGATGGCCGTGCTGCTGACACTTCTGCTCCCCTTGCTCCTGCTGTCCCTCGGCCCCCCCGGTCAGGCGTCTCCCTCCTGTTCTGCGAGCTGTCGGTGCTACAGCCTTACGGTAGAATGTGGCTCCACCGGGCTGAGGGACATCCCCAAACACATTCCTCCATCCACACAGGTGGGTTCGCTGGCGGCAGACCCTGGGGTGGCCAGAGGGGACGCACCCCCAGTGTCTTTAGCTTCCTCTGAGTTTATTTCATGTCCCCCCCCCCCCCTTGTGTCATACGAATTGCTCCGATGCATTACAGAGCAGTCAGAGCTCACCACCGTTTGCATTCATTAATTAGAGTCATGACGAAGTAGCTTCGTTGGGACCGGCTCTGAGAGACGAGTTCATGGTTTAGATGAGTTAATGGTGGTGAAGGTATCCAAGTAACGATCAAGAGTAATAAATTGGTTATTACACGTGTTTCTGTGTTGTCTAGAAGGCCGATCCTATTAAACTGGAATCAAACAACCCTCCATCCTGCTTATGAAACACGTTCAATTGGGAGGGCAGATGATGTAGCAGATACGAACCTCCACAGGTGGCGCAGTGGGTGGCGCTGTTGCCTCACAGCAAGAAGGTCGCAGGTTCAAAACCGACTTGTGTTCTTTCTGTGAGGAATCCGCCTGGGTTAGGGTTTCCTTTTTATTTCTATTTATAATTTCCAGTGTGTGTGATATAATGTAACTGCCAATAATTTGTCATTTCACACTGCATTATGTTTATTGGAAAGTTCAATAAAAATATTTTTTATTGCATAATCTCCATTGTAATTATTATTATTATTTATTCTGATCTTTGTTAACACTGCGTGTGCAACATTTCTCGAGTCCATGAGAACACCAGCTGGTACAGGAGCGCAGCCTGTGCAGGGTTCTATGATCCACATGCTCGGATCTTTCTCGTGGTTTATTACTTTCAGGCGGAGAGTTACGTGTGAGAATTAGACGGACAATCTTCTGGTCGTAAAGACTTACTGGGGAGGTTAGTCTGAGATGTGCAGCCATCTTTGACATTTGTCCTAAATTCTGTAGCCTCTGGTGTTCTAGTCAACATATAGTTAGACTGTTGCAGAACATTTTCATGTCTTGCTTGGCTTCAGTGATTATTGTTGCACTTCCTTTGCCTTATTGGTCCTTGTTATAGATATCATGGAAAGGGTTAATCTGTGGCGCATTTCGTAGGCCAGTATTAAACAAATCTCTCTTTGTTCCCACCTTCTTGTCCTCTTCAGACAGTCTTTCTGCAAGATAATGTGATTGGTCAGATCCATCAAAAAGACCTCACCCTGCTGAAACACCTGCACTACTTATACCTGCAGGTAACACACACACAAACACACACACACTAAACTGGATTTAAAAGATTTAACTTTTTTAAATGTTTAATTCCACACTGTAGAGCACATGTGTCAAACTCAAGGCCCGGGGGCCAAATGTGGCCCTCCAGGTAATTTCTTGTGGCCCCCGAGAGCTGTGTGCAGACATTTGATTTTGTAAAATGCTGCATCTGTCACACATGTTCTTAACAGCCCACATTTGTTGGTTGTTCTGCAGTTCTGCCCCTCTCAACTGTGACAAAGGAGTTTTGAACAAAGTTAATGCCATAACTTGTGTTGGATGATATTTTTCTTTATTTATTATTTAATATTATTTACTTGAATGAGTTTGATTATTGATCGATGGAGTAGTGTGGTTTTCTTAACCTGATCAATTGAAAGTATTTACGTTATAATAACAGCAATAATCTATCCATATATTTTTACAACTATACAATTGAATATGCAATGTTTGTAACTTAAGTAGTGAACTGATCAAACAGAACAATTCAGCAACATGGCAATAACAATAGCAACACGCTGCAGTCAGGAAATCAATAATCTGCTGGAGGTGACTATTGAACGTTATTTGAACTTTTTTGTTTTTGTTGTTGATCCCGGCGACATATGGATCAGGATCAGCACTGGACAGCTCCATAGGTAGCCGGCTACATATGGATCAGGATCAGCACTGGACAGCTCCATAGGTAGCCGGCTACATATGGATCAGGATCAGCACTGGACAGCTCCATAGGTAGCCGGCTACATATGGAGCTGTTCAGTGCTGATCCTGAAAGTGACGTCTTTTCCGTGACATTGACTCGGGGAATGTTCTTTATCTTGCCCACTTCGGTTGTTTTTTTTGGTTTTGCTTTGATTTTGTATCGATTATCTTTGTTCCTGCGTGATGATTGCATTTGAATGGAACTTTTCCACATTATTAGATGTGTTAATTTATTCACATCACAAACTTTGGTTCATACTTATGATTTTTCTCATTTACAGTCTGGCTTTATCTCTAACAATTTTTAAGTTACAACATTTTCAAGAAGTGATATCAAAACTGAATATTTTATTGTAATTACTGTGGCAGCTAAAGAGTTAAATAAAAAATGAAATAGTTATTTAACAGCATGTTAAGGAGTAGTTACATTTATTTTACATTAGATGACATTACATTTAGTTACATTTTTACTGTGTCACGGTTTACATTTGGCCTTTGGAGGGGAAACATGATGCGATCAAGGAAAGGATGAATGACCGCGATCCCCGGACCCCAGAGTGCTGCAGCAGCGCTCACCAGGTTCACCACAGCCGCAGTGGACTCAAGGAAGCGAGCTGTTGTTGAACATAGTCACAACTTAATCACTTCCTCAGTGCTGTTGTTTTATAGAAGGAAACCCGACTGTGGTTTCCTTCTGTTTGGTGTCACGAAAGCAAAAATATTAGAACATTAAATAAGAACGAGTGAGACGGGGGTGGTACAGTGGGTAGCGCTGTCACCTTACAGCAAGAAGGTTCCAGATTTGAATCCCATCTGCACAGTTTTTATGTTCTCTCTGAGTCTGTGTGGGTTCTCTCTGGGTTCTCCGGCTTCCTCCAGAAACATGCAATTTAGATGAATTGATTGCTCAAATTCTCCGTCGGTGTGAATGCGAGCTGGAGTCTGTGTGGCCCTGCGATGAGCTGGCGCCTCATCCAGGGTGTGCCCTGCCTCTCGCCCGTTGGCTGCTGTCCGTAAGGTTGAGATCGTCTCAGCTACCTGGATGAGAGAGACGGGGAAAAATAATTTCATGGCTAGGGAATCGGAGGTGATACACTCTGAAGTGGAGACGGACAACGATGGTGTTCCTCGGAACGCTGCCCTCCATAAGCAACGAACACAAGAGGGAGTGCGAGGCCGTCACAGTGACACCCACTATGGCAGTCGCTGCCGGCAGCGCATGGCTCCTCGCTGTGCCGCGCTCCAAGGCTCGCGGAACCCAAAGCGTACAACGTCTTCTAACACAGCCATTGTGTGTCACCGGATTGTTTTGCACTACTTTGTACTTGAAGACACGTGGCGGGGGTTTTAACTGTTCACCAGCGTTAACTGTACATGATGTGCACACAGCTGAGGATGAATTGTTTTCACGCGTTTTTAATAGAACAGTTTCCCAGCATCACCTCTAAGCGCTGTAGAAACGTGCGCCGCTGGCGCCGCTCGCTTCCACGGTCATTTCCGCTTGATGCTTCTGAACTTTGTCCCTTTGTGTCTGAGGTGTGTTGCTACAGAGGTCTGCTAAACTCGCTTTCTGTAACGATACAAGCCCAGATTTCTTCACACCTAAAATGATTAGAGGCAGATGTTGGTGGGAATTCCATTCTAACCCAAAAGGCAATGAGCCGTACGTTTCAGCAGGACAGAACCCGGACAGAAGGGGCGGCACCAAAGCACCATCGGGAGTGCGAGCTCAAGCTCTGCTTCCTGTCTAATATGCTGTAGAAAGCTTCTTCCTCCTTCCTTCCTTCTTCCTCCTCCAGAACAACACCATCTCAGCAGTGGAGCCGGGCTCCTTCCAGAACCAGGGCCAGTTGTTGGAGCTGGCTTTGAATGGCAACCGGATCCACCTGGTGACAGCGGACATGTTTCACGGGCTCGAACATCTCCGTATTCTTTACTTGGCAGGAAATGACATCACGCGCCTGTTGGACTACACATTCCGTGACTTGCAGGTCAGAAACGTTCTACATGTCTCCTCTTGAAGTTTTCGTGATTGAAAATAGTGACATGTGAAACTAGGCAGTACGTGTGTGTGTCAGGTGAGTCTGTAGATCTGACTGACAGAAGACTAGTCAGCCGGTGGCTGTCCCTGACCAGCAGGTGATGCTACGCAGGACATGAAGGCGTGAGTGAGAGGGTGAAGGCTGGCCGGGGCTTCAGCCTTGAACGGTCATCTCGGTTTGACTTTCAGAATGACCTCAGTCCCTCTGGGCGGAGATTCGTCCAGCTTCTGGATACGTTCCACAGAGATTACGGGCCACACTTTGATATCGTAGCTTCGTGCAGTCGCTCCAGATTTGTCCGCCGCACATCCATGATGCAAGTCTCCCGTTTCACCGGATCCGTGGATTGAGATGAGACGGGAGCCCTTCTGGGTGCCGTCATGTCCGAGGTGATCGGAGCTTCGTGACACGGAGCCTGAAACGTTGACGCAAGGCAGGATAATCCATGCCTCCGGTTCTGATCTACGGACTTTTCATCAGTGAAACCACTGATGAAAAGGTCAGAAGGGTTTCTGGATACATTGAACGGTGTAGCCGTTGATCCTTCACCACGCCGTATCGGGACATCCCTAGCTGCAGGTAGAAGCCGGGTTCTCGAGCTTCCACCATCAAAAAGCATGCAACATAGTGAATAGGTCCCTCTCAGTGGATCACAGGTATTGATTGTGAGCGTCAGTGGTTGCCCTTCTTTCTGTGTAGCCCTGGTGACTTATCCAGGGTGTGTCCCGGGGCCCAGAGTCCGATAAGCAGCAATGAATGAAGGTCAACAGTAGCCTGAGCATTATGACAAGCTAAACCATTTGTTGGCCAGAGAAGTGAATGAGAGTTCAGTTCAGTGGTACATGAGTGGGCAGGCGCCGGGGAAACAGGAAGTGGTTACAGCAGTCAGCGGGAGTCCAAACCAGGAAGTGGTTACAGCAGTCAGCGGGAGTCCAAACCAGGAAGTGGTTACAGCAGTCAGCAGGAGTCCAAACCAGGAAGTCAATGGTCCACTTGTTCTGTAGTTCTTAATCACATTTGATGGCTCTCATCTTTTCGTCACCGTTGCTCACATGCCGGACATTGCTGGCTTTGCAGTAAGATGAGCTGAATACACACACACTGCGTTATGTATATTGCTTATATTAATGTTACCTTTCCACGCGGGCAGCAGTTCCTCGGCGCTGCCCGTAGTTCCGTAGTGACTCGTTCCCTTTCGCCCACGCTGCAGCGCCTCCAGGAGCTCCATTTGCAGCACAACAGTATCGAGGCGTTAGCGGACCAGGCGCTGGCTGGTCTGACTTCTCTGGCTCTGCTGGACCTGAGCAGGAATAATCTGCACACCATCGGCCCTGCATCCCTGCAGCCTCTGGTTAGCCTGCAGGTGCTACGCATCACAGGTGAGACTGCAGTACTGACTGGGAACAGACGGGGAGAGACAGACACACCCCAACAGACAGGGAGACAGACACACCAACAGACAGGGAGACAGACACCCCAACAGACAGGGAGACAGACACACACCAACAGACAGGGAGAGACAGACACACCAACAGACAGGGAGAGACAGACACACACCAACAGACAGGGAGACAGACACACACCAACAGACAGGGAGACAGACACACACCAACAGACAGGGAGAGACAGACACACCAACAGACAGGGAGACAGACACACCAACAGACAGGGAGACAGACACACACCAACAGACAGGGAGAGACAGACACACCAACAGACAGGGAGACAGACACACCAACAGACAGGGAGACAGACACACACCAACAGACAGGGAGAGACAGACACACCAACAGACAGGGAGACAGACACACACCAACAGACAGGGAGACAGACACATACCAACAGACAGGGAGAGACAGACACACCAACAGACAGGGAGACAGACACACCAACACACCGTGATGCAGTACCACAGCGTGATGCAGTACCACAGCGTGATGCAGTACTACAGCATGATGCAGTACCACAGCGTGCTGCAGTACCACACCGTGATGCAGTACCACAGCGTGATGCAGTACTACAGCATGATGCAGTACCACAGCGTGCTGCAGTACCACACCGTGATGCAGTACCACAGCATGATACAGTACAACACCGTGCTGCAGTACCACAGCGTGATGCAGTACCACAGTGTGATGCAGTACCACAGCATGATGCAGTACCACACCGTGATGCAGTACCACAGCGTGGTGCAGTACCACACTCGGGTGGGTCGGGGTTGGGGGTTCGAACCTGGCGTTGTGTCCTCTGCTGCAGACAATCCCTGGCGCTGTGACTGCGCTCTGCTCTGGCTGAGGAGCTGGATCGACGAGGACGGCCAGCGGCTGCTCAGCTCTGCGGAGCGTCGCTTGGTCTGCAGGGAGCCTCCTCGCCTGTCCCGCCTCAGCCTCGTGGAGGTCCCCCTGAACAGCCTGGTTTGCATTCCTCCACTGGTGCAGCTCGAACATCGGAGGCTGGCCGTGCACCTGGGAGAGAGCCTCAGGGTGTCCTGCCATGCTTCTGGCTACCCCCGGCCGCAGGTAGGTGTCCTGAGGCAGCAGCGAGATCTCAGCTGTCGTCGCGTCGGTTCTGCTCTTCCGTGCTGGAGGGGCGTCTGTCGGCCGCTTCGTCTGCACGGAGCCTCCTGCTCTGAGCTCTGCAGGTGCTGAATGGACAGAAATGATTGATAATCAGAAAGATCAAGGTCTCAAATCAATCCCAGACGATTGTTGGATGGTGCAGAGAGGCAATACTCTTAAATCCATCCATCCATCATCCATCCATACCTCCATCATCATCCATCCATCATCCATCCATACATCCATCATCATCATCCATCCATACATCCATCCATCATCATCCATCCATCCATCATCCATCATCCATCCATACCTCCATCATCATCATCCATCCATACATCCATACATCCATCATCCATCATCATCCATCCATCCATCATCCATCATCCATCATCCATCCATACATCCATCCATCCATACATCCATCCATCATCATCCATCCATCCATCATCCATCATCCATCCATACATCCATCCATCATCATCCATCCATCCATCCATCCATCCATCCATCCATCCATCATCATCCATACATCCATCATCATCCATCCATCATCATCCATCCATCCATCCATCCATCATCATCCATCCATCCATCATCATCCATCCATCCATCCATCATTATCCATCCATCCATCATCATCATCATCCATCCATCATCATCCATCCATCCATCCATCCATCATTATCCATACATCCATCATCATCATCATCATCCATCCATCCATCCATCATCATCATCATCATCCAGCCATCCATCCATCCATCACCATCCATCCATCATCATCCATCCATCCATCCATCCATCCATCATTATCCATCCATCATCATCATCATCATCCATCCATCATCATCCATCCATCTATCCATCCATCATTATCCATCCATCATCATCATCATCATCCATCCATCCATCCATCATCATCATCATCATCATCCAGCCATCCATCCATCCATCATCATCCATCCATCCATCACCATCCATCCATCATCCATCCATCATCATCCATCCATCCATCCATCCATCATTATCCATCCATCCATCATCATCATCATCCATCCATCCACCCATCCATCCATCCATCCATCATCATCCATCCATCATCATCATCCATCCATCCATCCACCCATCCATCATCATCCATCCATCCATCATCATCATCCAGCCATCCATCCATCCATCATCATCATCAGCATCATCGTCGTCGTCGTCGTCCGTCCCTCCGTCCGTCCGTCCGTCATCATCCATCCATCCATCCATCATCATCTCCATCCATCCATCCATCATCCATCCATCCATCCATCCATCCATCATCATCCATCCATCCATCCATCATCATCATCATCCATCCATCCATTCCATCCATCATCTATACATCCATCCATCCATTCCATCCATCCATCCATCATCCATACATCCATCCATCATCATCCATCCATCCATCCATCCATCATCATCATCCATCCATCATCATCCATCCATCCATCATCATCCATCCAAGGTGTTGCTGGAGTCTATCCCAGCTTGCTATTGGCGTCGTCAACGCATTGCGGGATCACACAGACAATCAACCACACACACACACACACACACACACACACACACACACTATGGACAATTTAGAGCAGGGCTGTCAAACTCATGTTCTCCAAGGGCCACATTAGCATTATGTTTCCCCTCCAAAGGCCAAATGTAAACGTAACACAGTAAAAATGTAACTAAATGTAATGTAATCTAATGTAAAATAAATGTAACTATCCTTAACATGCTGTTAAAAAACTATTACATTTTTATTTAACTCTTTAGCCACCACAGTAATTACAATAAAATATTCAGGTTTGATATCACTTCTTGGAAAGGTTGTAACTTAAAAATTGTTAGAGATAAAGCCAAACTGTAAATGAGAAAAATCATAAGTATGAACCAAAGTTTGTGATGGGGATAAATTAACATCTAATAATGTGGAAAAGTTCCATTCATATGCAATCATCACGCAGGAACAAAGATAATCGATACAAAATCAAAGCAAAATCAAAAAAAACAACCGAAGTGGGAAAGATAAAGAACATTCCCCGAGTCAATGCCGCGGAAAAGACGTCACTTTTCCGCGGCATTGGAGCTGTCCAGTGCTGATCCTGATCCATATGTAGCCGGCTACCTATGGAGCTGTCCAGTGCTGATTCTGATCCATATGTAGCCGGCTACCTATGGCGCTGTCCAGTGCTGATCCTGATCCATATGTAGCCGGGATCAACAACAAAAACAAAAAAGTTCAAATAACGTTCAATGGTCACCTCCAGCAGATTATTGATTTCCTGACTGCAGCGTGTTGCTATTGTTATTGACATGTTGCTGAATTGTTCCGTTTGATCAGTTCACTACTTAAGTTACAAACATTGCATATTCAATTGTATAGTTGTAAAAATATATGGATAGATTATTACTGTTATTATAACATAAATCCTTTCAATTGATCAGGTTAAGAAAACCACACTACTCCATCGATCAATAATCAAACTCATTCAAGTAAATAATATTAAATAATAAATAAAGAAAAATATCATCCAACACAAGTTATGACATTAACTTTGTTCAAAACTCTTTTGTCACAGTTGAGAGGGGCAGAACTGCAGAACAACCAACAAATGTGGGCTGATATGTGACAGATGCAGCATTTTACAAAATCAAATGTCTGCACACAGCTCTCAGGGGGCCACAAAAAATGACCTGGAGGGCCACATTTGGCCCCCCGACCTTGAGTTTGACACATGTGATTTAGAGTAATCAATTCACATAAATTGCATTTTTTTAGAGGGAAACCGGAGAACCCATAGAGAACCCACGCAGACACGGGGAGAACATCCAAACTCCACACAGACACGGGGAGAACATCCAAACTCCACACAGACACGGGGAGAACATCCAAACTCCACACAGACACGGGGAGAACATCCAAACTCCACACAGACACGGGGAGAACATCCAAACTCCACTCAGACACGGGGAGAACATCCAAACTCCACACAGACACGGGGAGAACATCCAAACTCCACACAGATGGGGGGAGAGCATCCAAACTCCACTCAGACACGGGGAGAACATCCAAACTCCACGCAGACACGGGGAGAACATCCAAACTCCACTCAGATGGGGGGAGAACATCCAAACTCCACTCAGACACGGGGAGAACATCCAAACTCCACACAGACACGGGGAGAACATCCAAACTCCACACAGATGGGGGGAGAACATCCAAACTCCACCCAGACACGGGGAGAACATCCAAACTCCACCCAGACACGGGGAGAACATCCAAACTCCACTCAGACACGGGGAGAACATCCAAACTCCACTCAGACACGGGGAGAACATCCAAACTCCACGCAGACACGGGGAGAACATCCAAACTCCACACAGACACGGGGAGAACATCCAAACTCCACTCAGACACGGGGAGAACATCCAAACTCCACACAGACACGGGGAGAACATCCAAACTCCACACAGACACCGGGAGAACATCCAAACTCCACGCAGACACGGGGAGAACATCCAAACTCCACTCAGACACGGGGAGAACATCCAAACTCCACTCAGACACGGGGAGAACATCCAAAGTCCACGCAGACACGGGGAGAACATCCAAACTCCACTCAGACACGGGGAGAACATCCAAACTCCACGCAGACACGGGGAGAACATCCAAACTCCACTCAGACACGGGGAGAACATCCAAACTCCACACAGACACGGGGAGAACATCCAAACTCCACACAGACACGGGGAGAACATCCAAACTCCACTCAGACACGGGGAGAACATCCAAACTCCACACAGACACGGGGAGAACATCCAAACTCCACACAGATGGGGGGAGAGCATCCAAACTCCACTCAGACACGGGGAGAACATCCAAACTCCACGCAGACACGGGGAGAACATCCAAACTCCACTCAGATGGGGGGAGAACATCCAAACTCCACTCAGACACGGGGAGAACATCCAAACTCCACACAGACACGGGGAGAACATCCAAACTCCACACAGATGGGGGGAGAACATCCAAACTCCACTCAGATGGGGGGAGAACATCCAAACTCCACTCAGACACGGGGAGAACATCCAAACTCCACCCAGACACGGGGAGAACATCCAAACTCCACTCAGACACGGGGAGAACATCCAAACTCCACTCAGACACGGGGAGAACATCCAAACTCCACGCAGACACGGGGAGAACATCCAAACTCCACACAGACACGGGGAGAACATCCAAACTCCACTCAGACACGGGGAGAACATCCAAACTCCACACAGACACGGGGAGAACATCCAAACTCCACACAGACACCGGGAGAACATCCAAACTCCACGCAGACACGGGGAGAACATCCAAACTCCACTCAGACACGGGGAGAACATCCAAACTCCACTCAGACACGGGGAGAACATCCAAAGTCCACGCAGACACGGGGAGAACATCCAAACTCCACTCAGACACGGGGAGAACATCCAAACTCCACGCAGACACGGGGAGAACATCCAAACTCCACTCAGACACGGGGAGAACATCCAAACTCCACGCAGACACGGGGAGAACATCCAAACTCCACACAGACACGGGGAGAACATCCAAACTCCACACAGACACGGGGAGAACATCCAAACTCCACACAGACACGGGGAGAACATCCAAACTCCACTCAGACACGGGGAGAACATCCAAACTCCACACAGACACGGGGAGAACATCCAAACTCCACTCAGACACGGGGAGAACATCCAAACTCCACGCAGATGGGGGGAACAGTTGCCCAAAGGCAGAAACATCAATCAGGCACAGGGAAAAGGGGAAGGCAAGAGTGAGGGAAGAAAAAAACACGCCCTCAAGAGGCTGTCGGCAGATGCAGTATGTTACTTTGAGGTCTCATTTAATCTGATTTAATTTAGACTCAAATGTTATTTGTATTTATTTAAGTAGCTGTTTGGTCTAAACCTAAACCCATGGTTTAACAGTTGATTTAAGGTCGCTGAAGGTCATGACAGATGCTTCGAGTTGCACGTATCGAATGCTTTTGATGATAACATAACCCTCATTTCTGTGCAGGTGACCTGGAAGAAGGCATCCCAGGGTAAGGTGGTGCTTTCTCCCAGAAGCCTGGTGCAGGAGCTGGGTGCTGGAGGAGGTTCAGCGGGCAGAGCAGAGCAGCCCTCAGAGGAAGTGACAGTCCGCCTTCAGAAGACGGGCGGCGAGCGCGTTGACCCCGACACTGGCAGCGGGATGTTGTTCCTCAGTAATGTGACTGTGGCTCATGCTGGATTTTATGAATGCGAGGCCTGGAATGCAGGCGGTGTGGCCAGGGTGACCTTTCAGCTTGCCATAAACTCGTCCACGTCCTCTTCTTCCTCCTCCATTTGGGCCTCGTGGTCTCAGGCGTCCTCACCGTATTCCCCCATCTTGCCCAAGATAAGGAGCCACGGCTCTGCCTTGGGCTCAGACGTGAGCCGGGAGCCGCTGTACGCTCTGGGCAGCATGGCCTTCAGCGCTCTGGGAGCTGCTACTCAGACGGCCATTGCTGTGGGCATCTCGCTGCTGGCTCTGACTGCTCTGCTGCTGGTCGCAATGATCTACAGCCGACACAACCAACCAGAGAAGGCAGCTGATGGACCCGAGAAGGTGCGTCTCGTTTTCATGTCGTTTTGTATGTGAATCAACTGGAAGTCCTTTGATTCTGGCTGGACATGTGGTCTTATCATGTCTAGTCTAGAGAAATGAGAAACTCGCTGTGATCTAAACCGACTTAAAGTGTACACCGTTCAGCCATGACACTTAAACCCAGCTGCCCAACAAAGTGGAAAGCAGAGCAGTTCTGACCTGCAGAGGCACGGACTCCACCAGAACCCGGCTACAAACACTACGCGGGCCTGATTGGGTGTGGTGAGGAATTTCCTCTGTAAATAACATGAAAGAAGAAAACTGTTTCTATTTTTCTCACAACGAAATTAAATGGGCCCCTCTAAACACACGCGCATATATATATATATATAACATGTGTGGAGAGGCTATAGGGCCCTGGACGTAGACTAGCCCCTCTCCAGCCACCAGTCCACACTCCGTATTTTATCTGCCCTGGGACTTGAGCCCTTGATGCTCCAGCTTTCAGCCCAAGTCCCAACCCACCGAGCCACAGCTTGTTGTCAGTCGTGGGATATTTGCACTTCACCACTCTATCTGAGTTTGGCCCTTAAATATACAACATTCGGGTGAGATTACGCATGCAAATATTCACTGTTTCAGACTGGATGGCTGTCTGAACTCTTGAATGATCAGTTTGTAGTTCACAGACTAGGATTTGAGTACAGGGCTGTGGTGACATGGTGTCAGATGGTGTGAGGTGTGGTGTGCTGGGGCAGCAGACTGGGGGTATCTAGTCCATCACTTTTTCTGTGCTGTGTTGGGGCAGCAGACTGGGGTTATCTAGTCCATCCTGTTTGCTGACTGGGGGTATCTAGTCCATCCCATTTCCTGTGCTGTGTTGGGGCAGCAGACTGGGGGTATCTAGTCCATCCCGTTTCCTGTGCTGTGTTGGGGCAGCAGACTGGGGGTATCTAGTCCATCCCGTTTCCTGTGCTGTGTTGGGGCAGCAGACTGGGGGTCTCATCCATAAAGCAGGGAATGTTCGGGGGTTGAATCTGGACTCCTTAGAGACAGAGATGGAGAGAAGGATGCTTCAGAAACTAAGAAGCCTCCCCCTCCACCAGTTCCTGGTACAACAAAGGAGCGCTCGAACAATGAGACTGACATTGTATTGTTTCTATTATATTTATATCACTGCAATATCTAGTATTTGGTATTTCTAAGCACTATTGCTAATAGAATTTCCCTCGGATTCTGATTAATTGGGCCTGTAAAGTGCTGCCTTGCCCAAAGGACAGGTAGGACAGTAGGACAGTCGTCAGCAATGCCACCGTATCTTGGCCTGTCCCAACAATGTGATCATTGAATACGACTGTCATGGTTATTGTGCTGCTTCCTGGGGGGGGGGGGTCACCTCAGCTGGTTTTCTAAGGATAAAGGGTGAAGATTGTAAAACTCTGAGGCATAATGTCATTTTTGAATTTGGGCTTCACAAATAAAAATTGATTGAATGATTGATTGATCTGCGATCCACTTGCGGTCCAGGGTGTGCAAGGCCTCTCGTCGACTCATCTTCAAGAACAACGATTGATTGATTGATAATACTTTGCTTTATCAGTAGAAGACTTAAAGTACCTAAAAAAAAAATTTGCTTTGTGTATTTCTTTGGTATCACCTGACATGGTGGGTCGTAACCTGCAGGAGGACAGCGTCCTGTATGTCAACGACTATTCGGACGGGCCCACGACCTTCGCCCAGCTGGAGGAGTACCGCGACGAGCACGGCCATGAGATGTATGTCCTTAACCGGTCCAAGCCGGTGCTGCGTCCAGCTGTCTCCACCGCTAACCTGGGATGTCCCACTCCATCTGACATCTCCAGCCCCAGTCACTCATCGGGGCAGGGCCCGACCATGAGTCCCAGTCTGCCCCCCAACAAACAGCAGCAGCTGGAGGGCGACGTCCCCACCATGAGGAGAATGACAGGGGAGGGAGGGGAGGCGGCACCTGTGATGACATCAGAGGCTGAAGGCTTGTTCCTGAATCACACGGGCTTGTTCATGGACTCACAGATAGCCTACGAGATCCACTGCTGAAGGGACGAGAGGCCCCTGTGCCCCGGAGGCTGTGAAAGCCAGGACGTCAATTTTCATCCGTGTGGAACATCTTTCCATCTCATTTACGCTCAAATAAGATGTTTGCATACCCGACAGAGCCGATGGTCTCCTGGGGACAGAGATCCCTGCGAGAGACCTGTCCTCAAAGACGATACTACCTGGACTATGAAATGTTCTGAGCTGGACACATCAAACGAATGTCTGACTCAGGATTTCTCTGAACGACCTGCGTACAAGAAACTTTCCATCGCCAAACGTGCACGATGGAAGGTGCACGATTCAGAGGCGGCATGCTAGTTCCTTCGGGGGGGGGGGGGGGGGGGGGGGGCATGTGCTGCAACAGATTTTTGATATCTGGGTTTTTTTTATAATCACAAAAGTTGGCCCCTAATAAATGTAAATTGGAGGCCCTAAAGAGGTGTATCTAACAATTGGTTTCTTCAACTAGCTAATGTTTTAGCCACATTTGGAATTTTGCTCTGATGACAGAATGATCCTGTGATACTGTAACTCGCGTTCTCCTATTCGACATTGTTTTCAGTAGCACCTCTGGATGAGAAGCAGCTGCAGCTAAATGTCCGTTGATTTGTCGCCGCGTGAGCCCAAGAACATCCGTCCCTTTTATATATGTGAAAAAAGAAGAGCAACGCTCTGTGAGATAGCTGCTGCTACGGTTACTATTTATGAGTGTTAGCTTAATATAACGTTTTTCATTTTTAGTTCATTAATATCCATGTTTTGATTATGCCCCCCCTAAATTTTGTCTTGCATGATGCTGCTGAGAAAGCTGGACCGCTGTCCTCTCAAGAATTCATTGTTTTTCACAGACTCCAATAAAAGTGGGACATCAGAATCCGTTTATTCGTCATTGTGACTGAAAGGATTCACAAACTAGGAATTTGTCTTGAATTATTCGAGCAAAATAATAAAATGCAAAACTACAGCTCTATGGTAGGGTATGCAGTAAAAATAGACAAAATAAAAAAAGCACATGAATACAAGAAACCTGCAAAAACAGCATCAAGATGGATCCACAGATCAGCAGCAAAGACGAACAGTGTCTGTCCTCACCACTGTCTCTAAGCCGTCCATCATGGCTGTCCTCACCACTGTCTCTAAGCCGTCCATCATGGCTGTCCTCACCACTGTCTCTAAGCCGTCCATCATGTCTGTCCTCACCACTGTCTCTGAGCCGTCCGTCATGTCTGTCCTCACCACTGTCTCTGAGCCGTCCGTCATGGCTGTCCTCACCACTGTCTCTAAGCCGTCCATCATGTCTGTCCTCACCACTGTCTCTGAGCCGTCCGTCATGGCTGTCCTCACCACTGTCTCTAAGCCGTCCATCATGGCTGTCCTCACCACTGTCTCTAAGCCGTCCATCATGTCTGTCCTCACCACTGTCTCTGAGCCGTCCGTCATGTCTGTCCTCACCACTGTCTCTAAGCCGTCCATCATGTCTGTCCTCACCACTGTCTCTAAGCCGTCCATCATGGCTGTCCTCACCACTGTCTCTAAGCCGTCCATCATGGCTGTCCTCACCACTGTCTCTAAGCCGTCCATCATGTCTGTCCTCACCACTGTCTCTGAGCCGTCCATCATGCCTGTCCTCACCACTGTCTCTGAGCCGTCCATCATGTCTGCCCTCACCACTGTCTCTAAGCCGTCCATCATGGCTGTCCTCACCACTGTCTCTAAGCCGTCCATCATGGCTGTCCTCACCACTGTCTCTAAGCCATCCATCATGGCTGTCCTCACCACTGTCTCTAAGCCGTCCATCATGGCTGTCCTCACCACTGTCTCTAAGCCGTCCATCATGTCTGTTCTCACCACTGTCTCTAAGCCGTCCATCATGGCTGTCCTCACCACTGTCTCTAAGCCATCCATCATGGCTGTCCTCACCACTGTCTTGTAGACCTGTCCCTTCGTCCTATCACTCTACAGCTACCTCTCCTAGACACTTCCATACTTCCCATTCTTCATCCTCTTTCTCACTTCACTTGTTCTAATCTTCATCACTTCCTGGTCCACAACAGGTTCCTCTACTCCCCTTTGTTCTCTCTCATCTTCCTCATTCATTAATTCCTCTAAATACTTCTTCCATCTTCCTACACACTACTGGTCTCTGTTTGACCTTTGACCTCTCTACTCTTCATCACTCTAACATGCTGAACATCCTTCCTGTCTCTACTCTTCATCACTAACATGCTGAACATCCTTCCTGTCTCTACTCTTCATCACTAACATGCTGAACATCCTTCCTGTCTCTACTCTTCATCACTCTAACATGCTGAACATCCTTCCTGTCTCTACTCTTCATCACTCTAACATGCTGAACATCCTTCCTGTCTCTACTCTTCATCACTAACATGCTGAACATCCTTCCTGTCTCTACTCTTCATCACTCTAACATGCTGAACATCCTTCCTGTCTCTGTCTGTACAGATCCTTCTCTCCCTCTTTACTATCTAACCTGCATACAGGTCATCAGATGACCTCTGTTTGACCTTTACCACCTCGACCTTTACCTTACGTCTCATCTCCCTGTACTCCCGTCTACGTACTCTCTTCTGTCCTCATTTAATTTAATTTAATTAAAAAACTGTACATTTGAGTTGAAACAAATGGTGATAAATTCAATTAACTACAAGTTTAGAGAGGCATGGATATTTATCTTTTTTTTGTATCGAACCGTGATAAAAACGTATTGAACCGCTGTGAATTTTGTGTATCGTTGTATCCCTAATATATACATACATACACGGTATGCATAGCGGCCTCGTGGCATGCAGAGAGGGCATAGGTTGAGCCTAGCCTCGGGAGTACCCTGAAGGTAGACTGTCCCCTCTCCTTACTTGGACTTGACCCCCCCCCGTTCCCACCCAACTGAGCCACTGACTTAGAAATGCTGCAGCAAAAACGCTTCAATCAGAGATCATCCAGGACAACCAATAAGCACATTTTATTAAAAAAAGATAAACTCCAGAAATAAATAACAGCAATACACAGATGGTGTGACATGATGTCTGTTTTGCCACTCCTGTTACACTGCCCCCTTCTGGTCGATGTGAGAGCGTTGGTGGAAGACAAAGGACACCGCAGCGTCCCAGGAGGCTTTCAGCACCTGGTCCTTCAGTCCCTTCTTGTCAAAGCCGTGGTTCCACTGCGAAAGGTCGCTCGTACAGTCGGACTCCTCCGCAGGCGGCCGCACCTCCCGGCCGTTCACACAGCGACGGCAGCGGAACCTAGCGTCACCGCCGAGGGGAGGAACACGGGCTCAACACGAACGTACGGGGGGCTTCATCACAACACGAGGAGCGAGTGGACCTGCACTGCGGCTACATTATCATTCAACATTCAACCCATTCTACATCCAAGAAAACATGCAGTCTGGACGACAACAGTTTCACCAGAATCCGTACTTTGCTTACCGATAAACTGTCACTAAACCTCGGTAAAACAGAATCTATTCTTTTTGGGTCAAGACACTCTAAGTGAGATAAATGTTGATGATTTCAAGGTCACAGTCGATAATACAGTAATCTCCAGCAAAGAAGAGATTACCTATTTGGGCTGTGTTCTTGACAAATACCTGTCTGGGGATAGTATGGCAACTAAGGTGATCAAAAAAGTCAATCAGAGAACAAGATTTTTGGGAAGCTCACCTCCTACCTGTGGAGCGTAAGAACTTCTCCTTCTCCTCTAACTCACCTCCTACCTGTGGAGCGTAAGAACTTCTCCTTCTCCTCTAACTCACCTCCTACCTGTGGAGCGTAAGAACTTCTCCTTCTCCTCTAACTCACCTCCTACCTGTGGAGCGTAAGAACTTCTCCTTCTCCTCTAACTCACCTCCTACCTGTGGAGCGTAAGAACTTCTCCTTCTCCTCTAACTCACCTCCTACCTGTGGAGCGCAAGAACTTCTCCTTCTCCTCTAACTCACCTCCTACCTGTGGAGCGTAAGAACTTCTCCTTCTCCTCTAACTCACCTCCTACCTGTGGAGCGTAAGAACTTCTCCTTCTCCTCTAACTCACCTCCTACCTGTGGAGCGTAAGAACTTCTCCTTCTCCTCTAACTCACCTCCTACCTGTGGAGCGTAAGAACTTCTCCTTCTCCTCTAACTCAGAACCATCCCCTCCGTACCCTCTGACCTGTCGTGCGTGTCGCTGGCGGTCTCCTCGTTCAGCGTGAAAAGCTCTCGGAGCTCCCCCAGAGAGAAGTGGCGCTCCACATCCTGCTCCTCGTCCACCACGCAGCTGCTCAGGGCTTTCTTGTGGGCCTGCCGCTGCAGCATCTTCTCTTCTATCGTCCCAGCCTGTCAGCACAAGTGAAACGTGGAAGCTGAAGCCAGACAGAAGCTAACAGAAATGCATTCCTGTGGGTGACTTGAGGTGGGAATGCTCTCTGTTATGTAATGCATGTGTGCATGCAGGACCGGCGCTGAACTGACAGACAGCAGCCTGTAGATGTAGCAGGTCTTCTGCTGGCCATCTCGCCAAACCCGGGCCATCGCCTGTTCGTCATTGGCTGGGTTCCAGTCAGGATCAAACATGACCAAGCGATTAGCGCCAATCAGATTGAGACCACAGCCACCAGCCTTGCTGCTCAGCATGAAGATGAACTCTGAGCTCTGAAACACAAACACATCCGGATGCTGGACAAGGAGCTTCCCTGACCTCGGGTTCAAAGCCGCCCCCTACTCACCGAGGGGCTGTTGAATCGTTCCACAATATTGGCCCTTTTCTTGATGGACATTGTGCCATCTAGTCGAATATAGAGGTACCTGTAACAGACCAGCAGGGCTGTTGTTACGCACAATAAATGGCTGCTCGTACAATACAGACACACCTGAAGAGGTACACACAATTCCCAAAAAAGTACCTCCTGGATCTGCACAGTTGTTCAAAGAGGTCCAGTGTTTGAGTGTAGTTGGAGACAAGCACCACCTTATCACTAGTTGTAGTTCTTGTAATGGCCAGGATGTAGTCCAGAACCAACATTTTACCTGGAACAAACACAACGGCATTTTATCAATGAGCAATACACCAATCATTTTGATCAGTTCCTGTTTAACTCATGCTGTTCCATCGCTTATTTCGCCTTAGGTGAGCAGGAGTGAAACAGAGTACCGGTACATGTATGTAAATGAGAAGGTCCCAGGGGGGGGGCAGAGCTATTTGGTTCTTACCCGAGAGCTGTGGCTCCACGGCTGTAGGGCGATAGCCGGGTGGGAACAGGTCCAGTGTCCCCTGGAAGCCCTCCTCATTCCCCACACACTTGTCATAGATGAGAGCTGGGTCTGGGACACCGACCAGTGGGTCAACAGTTTGAAATGTAGATTATTCCAATAAAAGATAAGGCTACGACGGGGCCAACGTCACAACAACACTTATTTCCAACGGCTCGTTTCTCTCTGTCGACTGCTACTCTTGAGCCTGGACTCGTGGTTACGTCAGAGTCTACCGTTAGGCCTTCTATACATCGTCGCAATTTTGAAAAACAAAACATTCGGTTGAGGCACGTACGATTGCAGAGTTTCTTGAGTAACGTGATGGAAGCCAGGGAGGAGACGCTTATCTTGCCCTCTGGTGACGCCTGAATGGGTTTGGCCTGCCTCAGGAAGCACTTGTAGAGCTCCGACTGCAGACGAGTCAACCTTCACAGAAAGAGTCGACGTTTCTCAGAAAGAGTCGACGTTTCTCAGAAAAGGTCGACGTTTCTCAGAAAGAGTCGACGTTTCTCAGAAAGGGTCGACGTTTCTCAGATAGAGTCGCCGTTTCTCAGAAAGAGTCGACGTTTCTCAGATAGGGTCGATGTTTCTCAGAAAGAGTCGACGTTTCTCAGAAAGAGTCGACGTTTCTCAGATAGAGTCGACGTTTCTCAGATAGAGTAGACGTTTCTCAGAAAGAGTCGACGTTTCTCAGATAGAGTCAACGTTTCTCAGAAAGAGTCGACGTTTCTCAGATAGAGTCGACGTTTCTCAGAAAGAGTCGAGGTTTCTCAGAAAGGGTCGAGGTTTCTCAGATAGAGTCGACGTTTCTCAGAAAGAGTCGACGTTTCTCAGAAAGAGTCGACGTTTCTCAGAAAGAGTCGACGTTTCTCAGAAAGAGTCGACGTTTCTCAGAAAGAGTCGACGTTTCTCAGAAAGAGTCGACGTTTCTCAGAAAGAGTCGACGTTTCTCAGAAAAGGTCGACGTTTCTCAGAAAGAGTCGACGTTTCTCAGAAAGGGTCGACGTTTCTCAGATAGAGTCGCCGTTTCTCAGAAAGAGTCGACGTTTCTCAGATAGGGTCGATGTTTCTCAGAAAGAGTCGACGTTTCTCAGAAAGAGTCGACGTTTCTCAGATAGAGTCGACGTTTCTCAGATAGAGTAGACGTTTCTCAGAAAGAGTCGACGTTTCTCAGATAGAGTCAACGTTTCTCAGAAAGAGTCGACGTTTCTCAGATAGAGTCGACGTTTCTCAGAAAGAGTCGAGGTTTCTCAGAAAGGGTCGAGGTTTCTCAGATAGAGTCGACGTTTCTCAGAAAGAGTCGACGTTTCTCAGAAAGAGTCGACGTTTCTCAGAAAGAGTCGACGTTTCTCAGAAAGAGTCGACGTTTCTCAGAAAGAGTCGACGTTTCTCAGAAAGAGTCGACGTTTCTCAGAAAGAGTCGACGTTTCTCAGAAAGAGTCGACATTTCTCAGAAAGAGTCGACGTTTCTCAGAAAGAGTCGACGTTTCTCAGAAAGGGTCGAGGTTTCTCAGATAGAGTCGACGTTTCTCAGATAGAGTCGACGTTTCTCAGAAAGAGTCGACGTTTCTCAGAAAGGGTCGACGTTTCTCAGATAGAGTCGACGTTTCTCAGAAAGAGTCGACGTTTCTCAGAAAGGGTCGACGTTTCTCAGAAAGGGTCGAGGTTTCTCAGATAGAGTCGACGTTTCTCAGAAAGAGTCGACGTTTCTCAGATAGAGTCGACGTTTCTCAGATAGAGTCGACGTTTCTCAGATAGAGTCGACGTTTCTCAGATAGAGTCGACGTTTCTCAGATAGGGTCGACGTTTCTCAGAAAGAGTCGACGTTTCTCAGAAAGGGTCGACGTTTCTCAGATAGGGTCGAGGTTTCTCAGATAGGGTCGAGGTTTCTCAGAAAGAGTCGACGTTTCTCAGAAATTGATTCTAGAGGAGAATCGAGTGTCGGGTAGACTAATAAGTTTGAAGAGGTGAGACAGGCTCTGGGTGGACAAGAGAGACTTCCAGAAGACTGGACTACAACAGCTCAGGTGATCAGGGAGACAGGTAAGAGGGGACCGGGTGTGTCTTCTGGAAGGAAAGGAGATAAGGAGACCTAGTGGTGGAACCAGGAAGTGCAGAAATGTATACAGGACAACAGGTTAGATAAGAAGAAGTGCGACAGAAGAGAGTAGACAGGAGTACAGGGAGATGAGGTGCAAGGCAAAGGTAGAGGTCAAAGGTCAAACAGAGGACATATGATGACCTGTATGCAGGTTAGATAGTAAAGTGGGAGAGAAGGATCGGTACAGGCTGGACAGACAGAGAGACAGGAAGGATGTTCAGCATGTTAGAGTGATGAAGAGTAGAGACAGGAAGGATGTTCAGCATGTTAGTGATGAAGAGTAGAGACAGGAAGGATGTTCAGCATGTTAGTGATGAAGAGTAGAGACAGGAAGGATGTTCAGCATGTTAGAGTGATGAAGAGTAGAGACAGGAAGGATGTTCAGCATGTTAGAGTGATGAAGAGGAGAGACAGGAAGGATGTTCAGCATGTTAGAGTGATGAAGAGTAGAGACAGGAAGGATGTTCAGCATGTTAGTGATGAAGAGTAGAGACAGGAAGGATGTTCAGCATGTTAGAGTGATGAAGAGTAGAGACAGGAAGGATGTTCAGCATGTTAGTGTGATGAAGAGTAGAGACAGGAAGGATGTTCAGCATGTTAGAGTGATGAAGAGTAGAGACAGGAAGGATGTTCAGCATGTTAGAGTGATGAAGAGTAGAGACAGGAAGGATGTTCAGCATGTTAGAGTGATGAAGAGTAGAGAGAGGAAGGATGTCCAGCATGTTAGAGTGATGAAGAGTAGAGACAGGAAGGATGTTCAGCATGTTAGTGTGATGAAGAGTAGAAACAGGAAGGATGTTCAGCATGTTAGTGATGAAGAGTAGAGACAGGAAAGATGTTCAGCATGCTAGTGATGAAGAGTAGAGACAGGAAGGATGTTCAGCATGTTAGAGTGATGAAGAGTAGAGACAGGAAGGATGTTCAGCATGTTAGAGTGATGAAGAGTAGAGACAGGAAGGATGTTCAGCATGTTAGAGTGATGAAGAGTAGAGACAGGAAGGATGTTCAGCATGTTAGTGATGAAGAGTAGAGACAGGAAAGATGTTCAGCATGCTAGTGATGAAGAGTAGAGACAGGAAGGATGTTCAGCATGTTAGAGTGATGAAGAGTAGAGACAGGAAGGATGTTCAGCATGTTAGAGTGATGAAGAGTAGAGACAGGAAGGATGTTCAGCATGTTAGAGTGATGAAGAGTAGAGACAGGAAGGATGTTCAGCATGTTAGAGTGATGAAGAGTAGAGACAGGAAGGATGTTCAGCATGTTAGTGATGAAGAGTAGAAAGGTCAAAGGTCAAACAGAGGTCCGTAGTGTGTAGGAAGATGGAAGAAGCATTTAGAGGAATTAAAGAATGAGGAATGAGAGAGAACAAAGGGGAGTCGAGGAACCTGACAGGACAAGCCGAAAGTACAGTAGTACTAGACTGGAGTATAATTTCTGCTCTGAGTGAACGTACCTGCAACACACAACTTGCTCAATCTTCACAGGAAGATATTTGGACAAGATGTCAGATGTTCTCCTGATCAAACACCTGCCAAGAGAGAACATGTTTCGTCACGCAGAGGGACGAGTAAACAGAACAAATAGCAGGACTACAGAAAAACCGCTGGAAGTGGCTGGAGAGGGGCCAGTCTACCCCCAGAGCACCGCCCCCCTCCCAGAGCACCGCCCCCCTGCTGCCCCAGGCCTGCCGATCATGGCGCCGCCTTCACACGATGCCCCCGTGCATGCACACGCACGTGTGTGATCGTTTCGGTTTCTAGGGTGGCCAACATTCCATTTAAAAAATCAAGCCGAACATTTGAGAGCGATCCGGATCCCTGTCTGGCTACAAAACCTGGAGTTTCCCATTTACTTATAAATGAGTCTTTTTCAAAAAATCCCATCTTGTAAAATCTGCATTCAATTCACAATCATGAAGGGGTCCGACATGAACTATCAGGAACAATGTCTTCTGGTTCTGATCCAGAATGAGGTCAGGGAAAATATTACATTTCAATATTAAAATGAGGGATGTCAGATTAGGCCGTTAGCTCCCGATCAGGACTCGGATACATGGATCGTTATTGTCATTACTTGTTATCAGATCTGGAGTTACGCTACAGAGTGAGACCTCTCTACTCCAACAGAAACTGCAGCGCGTGCAGCATGACATCACTTCCTGTGACGCTACAGGTCGAATGCTGGCTAAACACGTTAGCAGCTTGAAGCTAGTCGAGCGAGTTTGTCTGCGCTGTGGAAGTATGGATGAGAAAAACCTGCCGATTGAGCTGCTGCTCATTTTATTATAAATACTCGTATTTATATTTAATATTTCCTGTTGCTCTAGTCCAAGTCCAAAGTGAACAAAGTATTTTATTTATTACTAGAATGCTCTGTTTAAACGTTGAAATAAGATGATAAAATAAAAAATAAGGGACATCCTGGATCCGTTTCCTCACTCGTCTTTAGTTTTTAATGTATTATAGAAGTATCGGATCAGGAATCGGTATCGGTTCAAAATCAAATGACTCGGGGTCAAAAAAACCTGATCAGGACATCCCTCATTAAAAACCAGTTAAAAATACAATCAACTCTGATTCCCTTTGACTCTTCATGGTTGGTGTATAAAGATACCAAGAACAATGTAGAACCTTCTGGTGCTGATCCAGATCACCATGTGGACGGTGTAGATCCAGTTAGGGGGGGGGAACGAGCTGCTTGGGGGAGGTCTGTGCTCTCTGGGTGCTTTTATCGTTCTAAATGATTGTTAAATAACTAATCCAACAGAGGTAGCCAAAAAGGTAAACGTATAGTTCTAGGAATGCCGCGTCAGCTGCAGGTGAAACCGCAAGAATCCCACTGGATCGAAGCATCACCGATCACACCCAAGCAAAGCTTTGAAGTCTTCCAGCTTCAAGAGCCCAAGAAGAGGAAAGAGGACTGAATGGATATGTTGGCCACGGCGTATCAGACGACGTCCACATCGTCACAGACGAGCTTTCATTTGCACGTTGACAGCCGGTGAAACCTGCTCGAGTCGAGCCAGGAGAGCCCGCTTGTGAGTGACGAGTAGAAAGCGTAAATATATATATATATATATCACCAGAATAATCCTTCGAACGCACCTGTTAACGATACGGATGAGCTCCCGCAGCTTCTCCTCCCCGGTCAGTCTGTCCTTGTCACAGGCGTCGGCATCGCGACCCTTAAGGATGGGAAGCTCAAAAGTCTTTTTAAACTCCTGGGCTGTTCCTGCCATCGAGATGACAACCGGCAGAAATAAATATCATGAACATAAAACCGATTACCATCGTGTGTCGGCGACACGCCGCGTAGCAAACGCAGCCCGGACTCACGCTTACCGAGAATGCCGGCGTTAACAAAGTGAACCAAGCTGAAGTACTCCAGCAAGTCGTTCTGCACGGGCGTGCCTGAGATCAGGACCCTCCTCTCGGCACGGACCGTGTTTAGGGCCTGGTACGTCTGGTTGTCGGAGTTCTTCAGCCGATGGCCCTGCATCACACACAACGCTTCACGCTTTACTTCTCGCCAACGGTCCTCGGCAGCTCTGGGGAATAATCAGTGACCTCATCACAGACGACAAGTCCGACGTTGCCTTTATGCAGAACCTCGGCGTGCAGACGGAATGTCTCATATGAGAGGATCAGGATTGGGGTCGGCGCTCTCAAACCACGCTGAGACACGAAGTTCACTAGAAACACAGAAAACGAGTTTATCTCTGGAGCGCCAGATCTCAATGCTGTACAGGAGTAGCAGGGAAAGACGGAGGCAAGGAAAAGTTCCCTCTAACAGGCAGAAACCTTGGACAGAACCTAGGACTCATGGTGGACGGCCATCTGTCTGACCGGCTGGGTTGAGAGAGAGAGAGAGAGAGAGAGAGAGGGAGCAAACAAAAACAAAACATAACATATTGGCTGCTACTAAAGAGCTGCTATAAAGCTATAATGCTAATGCTAGCGATATGGACGTCAGGGTTGAGGGCCACAGGTCCAGGTTCTGCAGCAGCACGGACAGAAGGACCTGCAGACTGAACAATCCAACCAATAACAAACCAGGAAGCATTTCGTTGGTCGAACACCCAGAACATCACCGACAGGAGGAAATAAGACGCAGACACTGTTCTGTCCACGCCTTCTGGAATAGCAACGCTGTCGATGCATGAACAGTACAAATCTACGTTGTACTGGAGTACTTCGAACACGAGTTCAGAGTGGCAGCAGGCAGCAATAGCTACCTAGCTGTCGATCAATGTGATCCTTTGAACCTCCTTCGATGGCCACAGGTGTGACGCGTCCCCCGAGCCATTTCAACACTTCCTTGTACCAGTTCCGAACAAGGCTGGAAGGCGAGACCACGACGGCCTTGTTAATCTCCGGCTTAGCGTCGGGGCCCTGGCGCAGCAGGGTCCAGATGAGGGCGATGCACTGCAGCGTCTTCCCCAGGCCCATCTCGTCGGCCATGATGCAGCCGTGTGATCCAGGAATACGCCGGCCGGTCACACACTCCCACAAGAACTTCACTCCCTAGACACAGCACAGGCGCAGTGCTAAACAGAACCCAACGCCTCAAATCAGAGCAAGAAGACAACGAGTACCAACGACTAAGGCTCAGAAGTAGAAGTAAATATGGTCAATAATCATAGAAGTACTCGTAGTTATTTTGCTCGGTCCAGATTAGGAAAACCAACTCTCGGGTTTACCTCTCTCTGATGGGGTCTGAGGACATTTCCTAAAACTGGATCCACCACGACATGGACCGGCAGTTTGTCTCTTGGTGGGACAAAGAACAACCTGGTGAGACATTTCATCGTAGAACAGAGCAAAGACGCAGCCGCGGCAGGAAAGGCTGATTTACATTCAGAGCACCGACGTTCACAAATTCATCTTTACTGTCGGTCAGGAAATATCCACAGCAAGAGAGGACTGCAACTGCAGTACTACTAACTACTACTTGACCGGAGGCGTACGGTTAAGGATAGTGAGCTGTGTTCAGTTTTCAACATGGTCTCTGTAGTACCGATCACCATGGTGATCTGATCAAGTCTACGCTCCTTGATTCCCATCCCTCCCCCTCACTCGGTGTCGTCCCCGTTCCTGTGAAACTCTGAGTCCAAACAAGCAGTAAAAGTGCACGACACATTGACCAGGGATCAGTAAGGTCTGATTGGGGGGGGGGGGGGGGGTCCCAGGCGCATTGGACCTACTTGTCAGCTTTAATCAGGTCATGAGTGCTCATAGGTGGGGGCTCATAAAGAACCAAAGCCCCTTCTGCAAAGGGGTCATGGAGTGCTCTCCTGACTCCAGCACGCTTTAAACCAAGAGCCCGGATTCCCAGAGAGCCTGCGGGACATGATGGAGACAGAGAATTAGAGCCTTGCAGGCCTTTAGAGCTCAAACAGCACCCACTCTCCACCCACCGGTGTCAGAGACTCCACCCACTCACCACCCTGCACCGGTGTGAGAGACTCCACCCACCGGTGTCAGAGACTCCACCCACTCACCACCCTGCACCGGTGTCAGAGACTCCACCCACCGGTGTCAGAGACTCCACCCACTCACCACCCTGCACCGGTGTCAGAGACTCCACCCACCGGTGTCAGAGACTCCACCCACTCACCACCCTGCACCGGTGTCAGAGACTCCACCCACTCACCACCCTGCACCAGGGTCACCCTGGGAGCAACGTTACCTGAGTAATTTGGAATCGGAACTTTGAATGGCTTTGAGAGGATCCTTCGAATAAACGCCTCCTGTAGAGACAGATGAAGACAAGTGAGTCTCGTCCCGGGATCACGTCCTCGCGGGACAGCAGAGTGGGACCGACCCAAATCGAGACAGGAGGGGCACCAAACATCTTAATGTTCCCTCTGCTAACGTTAACCCTCGTCTGTACTTTGTGTAAACGCTGACAGAATGTCTCCGGGACGCGTTAAATGTCTCCGGGACGCGTTGAATGTCTCCGGGACGCGTTGAATGTCTCCGGGACGCGTTAAATGTCTCCGGGACGCGTTGAATGTCTCCGGGACGCGTTAAATGTCTCCAGGACGCGTTAAATGTCTCCGGGACGCATTGGATGTCTCCGGGACGCGTTAAATGTCTCCAGGACGCGTTAAATGTCTCCGGGACGCGTTAAATGTCTCCGGGACGCGTTGAATGCCTCCGGGACGCGTTAAAACCCGGAGCTTTACGCCCTCAAAGGTCCAAACCGGTGCTGGAGCTGCCGTCAGAAATAAAACAACGTTACATGCGTGTCACCATCCAGGTCCAGCTGGGTCAAAGGCTTTCTGGACGGAGAGACGAGCACGTCCCCGGTCTCACCGCTTCTCCTCCTCTTCTCCTGTGAAGGAAACGTCAGCTCCGTCTCGTCCTCTTCTGGACCGCCATGTGTCTCCGGTACTTACTCTACATGTCCAGCCCTCATCTGGACACGAGTCCTCCGGTTGTCTCCGTTTAGCGACCTGACTCGGAGCCAGACTCCTCCTCTGGGATCACAAAAAGACCGATAAACAACACCGCCACCATCCGCAGCGGATCCTTCCGGGTCTTACGGCACCATTGTCTCCGGCTAGGCTGCGGTTCCGAACTCCTCGCGGTTGTTCGCCAGTCTCCGCGGTTCCGTCAGCTTCCCCTCCGCAACAATGGCGTCCATGCCCGCGCCGCCGACTGGCTGCTTCTGTTTAAGCGTTATCAACGGAACCGCGAGGTCGCACGACTGGACCTGGACGTCCGGTCCGCGTCCTCCGAAGTTCCCGCGAAACGTTGCGCAGCACTACGGCGAGCAGAAAGGTCAAAAGAGTAGTGATGTGCGAGTCATGAACGAATCGTTCAATACTCGTGATGCGCTTTCGTGACTCCCGAGTCACGATTCTTCTCCCCAGCGACTCCTCCCTGCTCCAGAGGGAGAGGAAATGTTCTGATCATCTCCAGTGAGAGGTAGAACCGTTAAAATAGTCATATATTCTTTAGATTACTGACCTCTGACCTTTTCCAAGGCTCCATGGCCTTACAAACCGTTGAATTTTTCCTTACAAAATACAAAATAACCTTACACCATTTTTTTTTTCAAATGCGTTTATTTATGGACATAGTTGGACCGCTTAACTTATTAATTATGATACAGTTTAACATTTGATATTTTAACTAAACTAAAATATCCATTAATAATGCTTGTAATTTAAATGTTTAAATAAGAACAGATATTTCGAGAGAAAAAAATTGTTAGCATTTTTATTTTTGTAAACCAAACTTAAATATCGATCAATGATGCTTGTAATTTAAATTTCAAACAGGGACTGAAAAATACAAACCTTTGCAGCCTCGTGATTGGGAAACATGTTTTTCACGTTTCTTGATACTCGGTGCAGACCGGATGTACTGTAACAGTTCGTGTTCGTAATTCCTCCTCTGCCGGAGTCAGTGAATGCATCAGGGAGGAGGGGCGGTGCGTGTGAGCGTGCTCCCGAGGGGAGGGGGTGAGAGGGGGGGAGGATATCTGTCCTGTTAGCGGCCAGTTACCGATTAATAAAAGCTTGTTCTGAGAACATCAGCGTCTGACGGACGCTACAGACCCATCATTTTCAAATTTGCGTTTTCCCGTACAGATTTTCTTCTGACGTCGCCGGACGTCAGAGGCAAAGTGTTATAATCCCAATAACATCCGATCTCTGCCTCCATCCCACCAGCATCCGACATCCCCACAAAAGAGGATCTAATGCAAAGATATCTCTTAGCTTTGGAACTCTTTTCCACTGCGGAGAGCGTGCAAGCTTCTTCACCGTCTGCTTTTAAAGAGGTCTTAAGATCCATCGTTTACTCCTGTGTTCGGAACCCGAGACCTCGCTCTCGGTTTGATTATTTATGAACAGAACTTTCTTCCAGCTCTCGGCTGTTTAGCGTCTCATGAATTGAGCCGAGTCACGATTGTAAAAGCATTCCGCTTTGTGCTTGTGACTGAAACCCAGTTTTATAGGTTTAAGCGCAGTCATTCTGAACAGCCTCCCATAAAACACGTAATGATGAAAAATAAAATAGTTTGAATGATGTTATATGAGTTTATTTTATATTATAACAAGAACTTTATTACAACAGAGCCATCTGTCTTCGTCTTCACATTTTGGGAGGCCCAAGTAGATTCCAGTCCTCGTTCCTTCCAACTTTAGTGAAGGCTGCCAGGGTGCCCAGACTCAGGCATGCTGTCGTACCCGTCATCAGGTTGTGGGCTGGGGATGGGAACACACAAAGACACGCTCCAGTTAGAAAGAGGAGCAACACAGACATGCTGCAGTTAGAAAGAGGAGCAACACATACATGCTGCAGTTAGAAAGAGGAGCAACACATACATGCTGCAGCTAGAAAGAGGAGCAACACAGACATGCTGCAGTTAGAAAGAGGAGCAACACAGACATGATCCAGTTAGAAAGAGGAGCAACACAGACATGATCCAGTTAGAAAGAGGAGCAACACAGACATGATCCAGTTAGAAAGAGGAGCAACACAGACATGATCCAGTTAGAAAGAGGAGCAACACAGACATGATCCAGTTAGAAAGAGGAGCAACACAGACATGATCCAGTTAGAAAGAGGAGCAACACAGACATGCTCCAGTTAGAAAGAGGAGTAACACAGACACGCTGCAGTTAAGCGGCGCTTTGGGTGATAGACGGAGAGCGTGCAGCCGTTTCAGGGTTCCACCGCGGCGCTTTGGGTGACAGACGGAGAGCGTGCAGCCGTTTCAGGGTTCCACCGCGGCGCTTTGGGTGACAGACGGAGAGCGTGCAGCCGTTTCAGGGTTCCACCGCGGCGCTTTGGGTGACAGACGGAGAGCGTGCAGCCGTTTCAGGGTTCCACCGCGGCGCTTTGGGTGACAGACGGAGAGCGTGCAGCCGTTTCAGGGTTCCACCGCGGCGCTTTGGGTGATAGACGGAGAGCGTGCAGCCGTTTCAGGGTTCCACCGCGGCACTTTGGGTGGCAGATGGAGAGCGTGCAGCCGTTTCAGGGTTCCACCGCGGCGCTTTGGGTGGCAGATGGAGAGCGTGCAGCCGTTTCAGGGTTCCACCGCGGCGCTTTGGGTGACAGACGGAGAGCGTGCAGCCGTTTCAGGGTTCCACCGCGGCGCTTTGGGTGACAGACGGAGAGCGTGCAGCCGTTTCAGGGTTCCACCGCGGCGCTTTGGGTGACAGACGGAGAGCGTGCAGCCGTTTCAGGGTTCCACCGCGGCGCTTTGGGTGACAGACGGAGAGCGTGCAGCCGTTTCAGGGTTCCACCGCGGCGCTTTGGGTGACAGACGGAGAGCGTGCAGCCGTTTCAGGGTTCCACCGCGGCGCTTTGGGTGATAGACGGAGAGCGTGCAGCCGTTTCAGGGTTCCACCGCGGCGCTTTGGGTGACAGACGGAGAGCGTGCAGCCGTTTCAGGGTTCCACCGCGGCGCTTTGGGTGACAGACGGAGAGCGTGCAGCCGTTTCAGGGTTCCTGATACTTACTCCTGGCTCCCAAGAAGATCCCCGAGGCACAGCCCCCGATGAAGTAGTTCAGGGGCTCATCCGGGGCGTCCCGAGCCTGAGCACTGAGACACGTCGTCATGCTAAAGATGGCTCCCATGGTTGCTACGACAACACAGGCAGGGACAGAAACGCATGTTCATCAATGAACAGCATCTTCAGGCATTAAATACCTGAAAGACATCAGAGTACAGAGTACACATGTATACTGGAGACACAGAGTACACATGTATACTGGAGACACAGAGTACACATGTATACTGGAGACACAGAGTGCACATGTATACTGGAGACACAGAGTACACATGTATACTGGAGACAGAGTACACATGTATAGTGGAGACACAGAGTACACATGTATACTGGAGACACAGAGTACAGAGTACACATGTATACTGGAGACACAGAGTACACATGTACACTGGAGACACAGAGTACACATGTATACTGGAGACATAGAGTACAGGGTACACATGTATACTGGAGACACATAGAGTACACATATATATAATGGAGACACATAGAGTACACATGTATACTGGAGACACATAGAGTACACATGTATACTGGAGACACAGAGTACAGAGTACACATGTATACTGGAGACAGAGTACAGAGTACACATGTATACTGGAGACACAGAGTACAGAGTACACATGTACACTGGAGACACAGAGTACACATGTATACTGGAGACACAGAGTACAGAGTACACATGTATACTGGAGACTCTCCGTCTCCCCCTGTGGGTTCTTCTCGTGACCTTTGAGTCTGGACCTGTTCAATAGTAGGTATTGGATATTACCCAGGGTCACGGTGTTGCTCGTAACCCTCTGCAGCGCCGCCACTGCCGAGTCGGGCTGGAACGCCACCAGGTGATAGGCTGAACCCACCAGGCCTGAAAACACACACAATCACACGGAAGCGCGCTGCAGAAGCAGAGGGAAACCGGTTCCGACTTCCAGAGTCACACCGGATCGGTCGAGGCCCGGGTTAACAAGGACGCCGGCAGCGTTGTTAACCCGGGGGACGCTGCTGGATTACTGCGGGACGAAGACAGAGACGAAGAAGAGGAGTGTTGGGACGATGACAGGAAAAGCTAGAGAGCTGGTGGACATGACGAAGAGGAGGAGGAAGGTTGATGAGGAGACCAGGAGCGGGGACAGTGAAGTTACAAGGAATAGACGTAAAGAAGGGAGAGGACTTCAGGTACCTCGGGTCAACAGAGCAGAGTGATGGAGAGAATGTGGAAAGGAGGTGAAGAATCGTGTGCAGGCAGGCTGGAACGGGGGGAGGAAAGTATCAGGTGTGCTCTGTGATAGGACGAAGGGACAGGTCTACAAGACAGTGGTGAGGACAGCCATGATGGACGGCTCAGAGACAGTGGTGAGGACAGCCGTGGTGGACGGCTTAGAGACAGTGGTGAGGACAGCCATGATGGACGGCTTAGAGACAGTGGTGAGGACAGCCATGATGGACGGCTTAGAGACAGTGGTGAGAACAGACATGATGGACGGCTTAGAGACAGTGGTGAGGACAGACATGATGGACGGCTTAGAGACAGTGGTGAGGACAGCCATGATGGACGGCTTAGAGACAGTGGTGAGGACAGCCATGATGGACGGCTTAGGGACAGTGGTGAGAACAGACATGATGGACGGCTTAGAGACAGTGGTGAGGACAGACATGATGGACGGCTTAGAGACAGTGGTGAGGACAGACATGATGGACGGCTCAGAGACAGTGGCGAGGACAGCCATGATGGATGGCTCAGAGACAGTGGCGAGGACAGCCATGATGGATGGCTCAGAGACAGTGGCGAGGACAGCCATGATGGACGGCTTAGAGACAGTGGTGAGGACGGACATGATGGACGGCTTAGAGACAGTGGTGAGGACAGCATAATGGACGGCTTAGAGACAGCGGTGAGGACAGCTATGATGGACGGCTTAGAGACAGTGGTGAGGACAGCCATGATGGACGGCTTAGAGACAGTGGTGAGGACAGCCATGATGGACGGCTTAGAGACAGTGGTGAGGACAGACATGATGGACGGCTTAGAGACAGTGGTGAGGACAGCATAATGGACGGCTTAGAGACAGCGGTGAGGACAGCATAATGGACGGCTTAGAGACAGCGGTGAGGACAGCTATGATGGACGGCTTAGAGACAGTGGTGAGGACAGCCATGATGGACGGCTTAGAGACAGTGGTGAGGACAGACATGATGGACGGCTTAGAGACAGTGGTGAGGACAGCCATGATGGACGGCTTAGAGACAGTGGTGAGGACAGCCATGATGGACGGCTTAGAGACAGCGGTGAGGACAGCCATGATGGACGGCTTAGGGACAGTAGTGAGGACAGACATGATGGACGGCTTAGAGACAGTGGTGAGGACAGACATGATGGACGGCTTAGAGACAGTGGTGAGGACAGACATGATGGACGGCTCAGAGACAGTGGCGAGGACAGCCATGATGGACGGCTCAGAGACAGTGGCGAGGACAGCCATGATGGATGGCTCAGAGACAGTGGCGAGGACAGCCATGATGGACGGCTTAGGGACAGTGGTGAGGACAGCCATGATGGACGGCTTAGAGACAGTGGTGAGGACGGACATGATGGACGGCTTAGAGACAGTGGTGAGGACAGCATAATGGACGGCTTAGAGACAGCGGTGAGGACAGCTATGATGGACGGCTTAGAGACAGTGGTGAGGACAGCCATGATGGACGGCTTAGAGACGGTGGTGAGGACAGCCATGATGGACGGCTTAGAGACAGTGGTGAGGACAGACATGATGGAAGGCTTAGAGACAGTGGTGAGGACAGCATAATGGACGGCTTAGAGACAGCGGTGAGGACAGCATAATGGACGGCTTAGAGACAGCGGTGAGGACAGCTATGATGGACGGCTTAGAGACAGTGGTGAGGACAGCCATGATGGACGGCTTAGAGACAGTGGTGAGGACAGACATGATGGACGGCTTAGAGACAGTGGTGAGGACAGCATAATGGACGGCTTAGAGACAGCGGTGAGGACAGCTATGATGGACGGCTTAGAGACAGTGGTGAGGACAGCCATGATGGACGGCTTAGAGACAGTGGTGAGGACAGCCATGATGGACGGCTTAGAGACAGTGGTGAGGACAGACATGATGGACGGCTCAGAGACAGTGGTGAGGACAGCCATGATGGACGGCTTAGAGACAGTGGTGAGGACAGCCATGATGGACGGCTTAGAGACAGTGGTGAGGACAGACATGATGGACGGCTTAGAGACAGTGGTGAGGACAGCTATGATGGACGGCTTAGAGACAGTGGTGAGGACAGACATGATGGACGGCTCAGAGACAGTGTCTCTGAGGAAAAGACAGGAGGCGGAGCTAGAAGTAGAGGAGATGAAGACGCTGAGGTTCTCCTTGGGAGGGACCAGGTTGGACGTGGAGACGGTTGATTTGTTGCAGCGACCCCTCAGGGGACAAGAAGTACAGTAGCCGTAGTAGTACTACTAGTCGTAGTTGGAGCAGTAGTAGTGGTAGTAGTACTAGTATCAGCAGTAGTAGTACTAGTAATATTAATACTACTACTACTACCAGTAGTAGCAGCAGTAGTAGTAGTAGAGTAGTAGTACTAGTACTAGTATACAAATGTGATTGGAGCCAGAAGGGAAGCTGAAACGCTTTTGTTTCCGCTCGAGGCTCATGTTTCGGTTTTTAAATGAATAAAAACGTTTTCTTCGTGAACACTGCGGGCTGACAGCAACATGGCCGCCTCGTAAACATACTGCGGGCTGTGCTGCTAAGCTAGCGGAATACCCACAGCATTAGCTGCGTGCTCAGTGAAGAAAGACATCCACGCGACGCACCGATCACCGATGACCGATGATCGATGATATTTACCTAAAGCCGTGGCCACTTTGGTGCTGATCCATGTCTTCTGGACGCAATCTGTGCCGTCCGGGATGTCCCAGTAACCCATGTCGGAATCAACAAGGACGCCGATCAAGGAACGGTAGTCTCGCGAGAAATGTCTTCTGTGTGACGTAGCGGCCTATGCGAAGGGGCGCTACCGCCCCCTTCCGGTCCGGAGTGTGGCTCAGGCTCCTGTGTCTCCACTCCCCCGCCCAGGACCAGTAATCTGTGAATATTCTAACTTAATCTGCATCTTTTGTCTGTTGACACGACCAGAGACACAAACAGCGTCCAGCTGTACGGAACGTCCACATGTAGCCTGAATAAATCCATCAGAGACTCGCACTTCAGGTCATGTGTAACGACAATAAAGATGAACGAACCTAAAGCTGTAAACTAAAGCTCCACTGAGACTAAATGTATGTTTTAGGGATGCGCCGTGGCAACAATGAATTAATTTATTCTTCGTTACTTGGCCAGGAGACAGTTTTCATATTTGTTTGAGCATTAATTATTCATAATCTCCAACTCTAGATTAGAATACCATTATGCAGCAAACCCGTCCTTAGCTTGCCGCCTGACTTCCCGAAAGGACGACGCGACAGCACGATAGTTTAACTGCAGAATTTAGAATGTCAAAAACACACAGTTTGAGCTACACGACAATTTATTTACACTCCGAGGCTTCACAGAGACACGACGGCCGTGAGGTCAGGCCCCGCTAGGAGGACGCCGGGCATAAAAACAGTCCCGTTACTCTGCGAGTGAATTTTAGGGACATCATTTCTTCTTCCAGAGGTGGCTGTACTTCTCGGCTTTGAAGTCATCGTCGTACCGGACCGCTGCGTGCGTTATCGTTTTTGTTCCTTCTCTCCTCTTCTGTCGAGCTCGGCGCTCCTCCTCAGTCAGGCTAGACGGATCGAGCGGCATCTTTTGAAACACAAATGCAAAGAACACTTCTCGTATTAAACTCTCACCTCATCTATACAGCTCATGATAAAACAAGGACACGTTTAGCTGTCCCTTCAAACCGCATCACAGCTGGACGAGACACACCCGGACCGGATCACGTCCAGCCCCGTCCAATCACAAGCGTGCGATGGGTGAGCTCAGAGACACGCAAGAGTATAGCAACAATAAGTAGTATTTATAATAACCACAACAATACTCTAATACTACTACCGTCAATCAAAATTATTATTAATATGATTTGTATCAACCATGACCCCAACAGTCAATTGTTTCTATGGTAACCAGCAGAATATAAAATGCAATGACTGCAGAGAAGAAGTCGAGTTATTGAAATGACTTGAAGCACGAATGTGTAGAGAAGAGGAGCCCAGTGCATCATGGGAAATCCTCCATTATTCCAGACCAGGAGCCTCAAACTCGTGATGAGAGGTTAAAGTTCAATTTGATGAATGAATATCTCAAGAATGTCTTTTGATCTTTCGATTGTCAAAAATGTTGAAAAGAACGTCATATTTAAAATTAAAATTATTTTTTCCCGAATTTTTTGCAGGTTTCTTAGGAGGTTCCTGCTGTGTTCTACAGCAACGTTCTCCGGTGCTGCTCTACCTGTCCTGCAGGTTTCTTAGGAGGTTCCTGCTGTGTTCTACAGCAACGTTCTCCGGTGCTGCTCTGCCTGTCCTGCAGGTTTCTTAGGAGGTTCCTGCTGTGTTCTACAGCAACGTTCTCCGGTGCTGCTCTACGTGGCTGGACAACCCGCTGAAGAGCCGCTGAGAGACCGATCCGGGCCGGTTCTACGTTCCACCGTCGCTGGCTAACAGTAAACTGTTTGCTACGACCTCACGGCCCAATCAAACACATTCAGCAGAAGAAGCACGACGACTCTGTCAGAGCAGTGTGTGCTGGAGAGCTGCGCCCCCACATCCCGGGGGGGGCACACTGACCGTGACGATGCGTCTTGGTTCGCTGCACCGGATGTTGACCGTGGATCCGTCCGGTAGGACCAGCAACACCGGGTACTGCCTCTCGTACACCTGCCGGCCGTAGCGCGCTATTGCCGTCGCGTTGGAGCTGTGCAGCGGCGCCGACGTGTGGAGCAGCCCCGCCCGTCTCCCCGCAGGGCGTCCACGGACTGCTGCCAGCGACAGGCTACCTGCCCGACACGCACACCTGCCCGCACACACACACACACACACACACACACACTATATATTCACAAACGCTACCGCGGCTGGACGGCTGCATCATTCATGCAAGATCTTGAGAACGTCACGGTCACAACGACCTTGTCGTGACTCCTGGTTGAGCAGCGTGTTCGTGTGCGTGTAGCAGGGTGTTAGGGTGCGTGTAGCAGGGTGCTAGTGTGCGTGTAGCAGGGTGCTAGTGTGCGTGTAGCAGCGTGTTTGTGTGCGTGTAGCAGCGTGTTTGTGTGCGTGTAGCAGGGTGTTAGTGTGCGTGTAGCACGGTGCTAGTGTGCGTGTAGCAGGGTGCTAGTGTGCGTGTAGCAGGGTGCTAGTGTGCGTGTAGCACGGTGCTAGTGTGCGTGTAGCAGGGTGCTAGTGTGCGTGTAGCAGGGTGCTAGTGTGCGTGTAGCAGCGTGTTAGTGTGCGTGTAGCAGCGTGTTTGTGTGCGTGTAGCAGGGTGTTAGTGTGCGTGTAGCAGGGTGTTAGTGTGCGTGTAGCAGGGTGTTAGTGTGCGTGTAGCAGGGTGCTAGTGTGCGTGTAGCAGGGTGCTAGTGTGCGTGTAGCAGGGTGTTAGTGTGCGTGTAGCAGGGTGTTAGTGTGCGTGTAGCAGGGTGTTAGTGTGCGTGTAGCAGGGTGCTAGTGTGCGTGTAGCAGGGTGTTAGTGTGCGTGTAGCAGGGTGCTAGTGTGCGTGTAGCACGGTGCTAGTGTGCGTGTAGCAGGGTGCTAGTGTGCGTGTAGCACGGTGCTAGTGTGCGTGTAGCAGGGTGCTAGTGTGCGTGTAGCAGGGTGCTAGTGTGCGTGTAGCAGGGTGCTAGTGTGCGTGTAGCAGGGTGCTAGTGTGCGTGTAGCACGGTGCTAGTGTGGGTGTAGCACGGTGCTAGTGTGCGTGTAGCACGGTGCTAGTGTGCGTGTAGCACGGTGCTAGTGTGCGTGTAGCACGGTGCTAGTGTGCGTGTAGCACGGTGCTAGTGTGCGTGTAGCAGGGTGTTAGTGTGCGTGTAGCAGGGTGCCAGTGTGCGTGTAGCACGGTGCTAGTGTGCGTGTAGCAGGGTGCTAGTGTGCGTGTAGCACGGTGCTAGTGTGCGTGTAGCAGGGTGCTAGTGTGCGTGTAGCAGGGTGCTAGTGTGCGTGTAGCAGGGTGCTAGTGTGCGTGTAGCAGGGTGCTAGTGTGCGTGTAGCACGGTGCTAGTGTGGGTGTAGCACGGTGCTAGTGTGCGTGTAGCACGGTGCTAGTGTGCGTGTAGCACGGTGCTAGTGTGCGTGTAGCACGGTGCTAGTGTGCGTGTAGCACGGTGCTAGTGTGCGTGTAGCAGGGTGTTAGTGTGCGTGTAGCAGGGTGCCAGTGTGCGTGTAGCAGGGTGCCAGTGCGCGTGTAGCAGGGTGCCAGTGCGCGTGTAGCACGGTGCTAGTGTGCGTGTAGCACGGTGTTAGTGTGCGTGTAGCACGGTGTTAGTGTGCGTGTAGCAGGGTGCTAGTGTGCGTGTAGCACGGTGTTAGTGTGCGTGTAGCAGGGTGCTAGTGTGCGTGTAGCACGGTGTTAGTGTGCGTGTAGCAGGGTGCCAGTGTGCGTGTAGCACGGTGCCAGTGTGCGTGTAGCACGGTGCTAGTGTGCGTGTAGCACGGTGTTAGTGTGCGTGTAGCAGGGTGCCAGTGTGCGTGTAGCAGGGTGCCAGTGCACGTGTAGCAGGGTGCCAGTGTGCGTGTAGCAGGGTGCTAGTGTGCGTGTAGCACGGTGCTAGTGTGCGTGTAGCAGGGTGCTAGTGTGCGTGTAGCAGGGTGCTAGTGTGCGTGTAGCACGGTGCTAGTGTGCGTGTAGCACGGTGTTAGTGTGCGTGTAGCAGGGTGCTAGTGTGCGTGTAGCAGGGTGCTAGTGTGCGTGTAGCAGGGTGCTAGTGTGCGTGTAGCACGGTGCTAGTGTGCGTGTAGCAGGGTGTTAATGTGCGTGTAGCACGGTGCTAGTGTGTGTGTAGCAGGGTGTTAGTGTGCGTGTAGCACGGTGTTAGTGTGCGTGTAGCACGGTGTTAATGTGCGTGTAGCAGGGTGTTAGTGTGCGTGTAGCACGGTGTTAGTGTGCGTGTAGCACGGTGTTAATGTGCGTGTAGCAGGGTGTCAGTGTGCGTGTAGCAGCGTGTGCGTGTAGCAGGGTGTTAATGTGCGAGTAGCAGGGTGTTGGTGTGCGTGTAGCAGCGTGTCAGTGTGCGTGTAGCAGCGTGTCAGTGTGCGTGTAGCAGCGTGCGCGTACGTGTAGCAGGGTGTCATTGTGCGTGCAGCAGCGTGCGCGTACGTGTAGCAGGGTGTCACTGTGCGTGTAGCAGCGTGCGCGTACGTGTAGCAGGGTGTCACTGTGCGTGTAGCAGCGTGCGCGTACGTGTAGCAGGGTGTCACTGTGCGTGTAGCAGCGTGCGTGTACGTGTAGCAGCCATTCTTACCACGGTAATCCCGCAGGTCGAGCGAAGGCCTTCATTAAAAACATCGCTAATGTCTGACTTCATCAAGACAGGAAACAGGAAGTCCGGGTGTCCGCAGACTTAAATGTCTTCCGGGAACAACGTGAACACTAGTTCGTTCCTATGTCCGTGCGGGACACGGACCGTAATGACTGGCACACACTCCGGAACAGAAGGTGGCGGTGATGCTGTCCTGTCTGGATGTCAGTCGCAATAAGAAAAAGAAGAAGAAGAGGACTCCTGTCAGTCTACATAAGACCTCTGCGTGCGGGGCTGGACGCGCACACGCACCGCTGACCGTGGTTCTTTTTAGATTATAATCTAATAACGCCTTTATAACCCGGCTGAAACAGCAGGCCATCCTGCCCCTTGACTTCCAGAAACACGACGACTCATTGTATTTCCATCACGTTCAGGCGATAACCAGTATTGTTAAAATGATAACATGATTTCTGCCTGTCGTTAATTCCTTATCATTAACGCTGATCTGGGGATTAATTTACACAAGATGTGTGCGGAACCGGAGGAGGAGCATCAGGAATTATTTTAGCTAAATGCTAATATTGGCTTGCTAGAATGCTCGCGTTAATGTAGCACTACGAGTATTTATAAATACTTAAAGGACTTTAAAGTTACATGAGGGTCTGAACAAAAAGTTTATACCTCTCTATTTAATAGATGTTGAAACAAATTTTGAAATGGAGAGAAAAACAGTGCTTTTTTTTCTTTTGTCAGTATATTTCTTTTGTTTTGGTCACCACAACAAAAAACAGAAGAAGAAGAAAAGTCCTCAGGAGTTACTGCAGGTGTCAAATGACCCGTCAACACAGACGTGGTCCTGAAGCAACGAACCCTCCTCTCGTCTCTCGTCTCTCGTCTCTCGTCTCTCGTCTCCCGTCTCTTGTCTCTTGTCTCTTGTCCCTCGTCTCTCAGGATACTGAAACCGCGGGTGAGGAACGCCGTGGCGTGCTTTGAAGTCGTCTGGAGCGCCCCGGGTGAGTTTGTCATAGATTCTGTTTTCCTGCCTGCAGGGGGCAATAGCAGCACTAGAACCCCCACCCCCCACCCACCCAGCCACTCAGCAGCTAGCTGCAGCATCGCTAATGCAGCGTGCCCAACCAATCAGAAGACGGCAGTGGTTCAGGGATATTCTGTCTCATTTGTCTTCTGATTGAATAAATCAAAGCATTCTGATTGGGTGGGGGCCGCTGGGGGGGGGGGGGGGGGGCTGCATGTCCTATGTTGTGTGGTACCTGTATGTGGTCCAGCTGTGACTAATGTCGCGTCTCCCTCGTCTTCACAGAGAGGAAGCCGAAGCGGAACCAGGAGAAGCCGCTCGTCCAGCGAGGACAGCGACGCAGACACCGCACACACCTGTTCCCTGCATCAACCAGGTAACGCACACACCTGTCCCCTGCATCGACCAGGTAACGCACACACCTGTCCCCTGCATCAACCAGGTAAGGCACACACCTGTCCCCTGCATCAACCAGGTAACGCACACACCTGTCCCCTGCATCAACCAGGTAACGCACACACCTGTCCCCTGCATCAACCAGGTAACGCACACACGGGTCCCCTGCATCAACCAGGTAACGCACACACCTGTCCCCTGCATCAACCAGGTAACGCACACACCTGTCCCCTGCATCAACCAGGTAACGCACACACCTGTCCCCTGCATCAACCAGGTAACGCACACACCTGTCCCCTGCATCAACCAGGTAACGCACACACCTGTCCCCTGCATCAACCAGGTAACGCACACACCTGTCCCCTGCATCAACCAGGTAACGCACACACGGGTCCCCTGCATCAACCAGGTAACGCACACACCTGTCCCCTGCATCAACCAGGTAACGCACACACCTGTCCCCTGCATCAACCAGGTAACGCACACACCTGTCCCCTGCATCAACCAGGTAACGCACACACCTGTCCCCTGCATCAACCAGGTAACGCACACACCTGTCCCCTGCATCAACCAGGTAAGGCACACACCTGTCCCCTGCATCAACCAGGTAACGCACACACCTGTCCCCTGCATCAACCAGGTAACGCACACACCTGTCCCCCGCATCAGCCAGGTAACGCACACACCTGTCCCCTGCATCAACCAGGTAACGCACACACCTGTCCCCTGCATCAACCAGGTAAGGCACACACCTGTCCCCTGCATCAACCAGGTAACGCACACACCTGTCCCCTGCATCAACCAGGTAACGCACACACCTGTCCCCTGCATCAACCAGGTAACGCACACACGGGTCCCCTGCATCAACCAGGTAACGCACACACCTGTCCCCTGCATCAACCAGGTAACGCACACACCTGTCCCCTGCATCAACCAGGTAACGCACACACCTGTCCCCTGCATCAACCAGGTAACGCACACACCTGTCCCCTGCATCAACCAGGTAACGCACACACCTGTCCCCTGCATCAACCAGGTAACGCACACACCTGTCCCCTGCATCAACCAGGTAACGCACACACGGGTCCCCTGCATCAACCAGGTAACGCACACACCTGTCCCCTGCATCAACCAGGTAACGCACACACCTGTCCCCTGCATCAACCAGGTAACGCACACACCTGTCCCCTGCATCAACCAGGTAACGCACACACCTGTCCCCTGCATCAACCAGGTAACGCACACACCTGTCCCCTGCATCAACCAGGTAACGCACACACCTGTCCCCTGCATCAACCAGGTAACGCACACACCTGTCCCCCGCATCAGCCAGGTAACGCACACACCTGTCCCCTGCATCAACCAGGTAACGCACACACCTGTCCCCTGCATCAACCAGGTAAGGCACACACCTGTCCCCTGCATCAACAAGGTAACGCACACACCTGTCCCCTGCATCAACCAGGTAACGCACACACCTGTCCCCTGCATCAACCAGGTAACGCACACACCTGTCCCCTGCATCAACCAGGTAACGCACACACCTGTCCCCTGCATCAACCAGGTAACGCACACACCTGTCCCCCGCATCAGCCAGGTAACGCACACACCTGTCCCCTGCATCAACCAGGTAACGCACACACCTGTCCCCCGCATCAACCAGGTAACACACACACCTGTCCCCCGCATCAACCAGGTAACGCACACACCTGTCCACTGCATCAACCAGGTAACGCACACACCTGTCCCCTGCATCAACCAGGTAACGCACACACCTGTCCCCTGCATCAACCAGGTAACGCACACACCTGTCCCCTGCATCAACCAGGTAACGCACACACCTGTCCCCTGCATCAACCAGGTAACGCACACACCTGTCCCCTGCATCAACCAGGTAACGCACACACGGGTCCCCTGCATCAACCAGGTAACGCACACACCTGTCCCCTGCATCAACCAGGTAACGCACACACCTGTCCCCTGCATCAACCAGGTAACGCACACACCTGTCCCCTGCATCAACCAGGTAACGCACACACCTGTCCCCTGCATCAACCAGGTAACGCACACACCTGTCCCCTGCATCAACCAGGTAAGGCACACACCTGTCCCCTGCATCAACCAGGTAACGCACACACCTGTCCCCTGCATCAACCAGGTAACGCACACACCTGTCCCCCGCATCAGCCAGGTAACGCACACACCTGTCCCCTGCATCAACCAGGTAACGCACACACCTGTCCCCTGCATCAACCAGGTAAGGCACACACCTGTCCCCTGCATCAACCAGGTAACGCACACACCTGTCCCCTGCATCAACCAGGTAACGCACACACCTGTCCCCTGCATCAACCAGGTAACGCACACACGGGTCCCCTGCATCAACCAGGTAACGCACACACCTGTCCCCTGCATCAACCAGGTAACGCACACACCTGTCCCCTGCATCAACCAGGTAACGCACACACCTGTCCCCTGCATCAACCAGGTAACGCACACACCTGTCCCCTGCATCAACCAGGTAACGCACACACCTGTCCCCTGCATCAACCAGGTAACGCACACACCTGTCCCCTGCATCAACCAGGTAACGCACACACCTGTCCCCCGCATCAGCCAGGTAACGCACACACCTGTCCCCTGCATCAACCAGGTAACGCACACACCTGTCCCCTGCATCAACCAGGTAAGGCACACACCTGTCCCCTGCATCAACAAGGTAACGCACACACCTGTCCCCTGCATCAACCAGGTAACGCACACACCTGTCCCCTGCATCAACCAGGTAACGCACACACCTGTCCCCTGCATCAACCAGGTAACGCACACACCTGTCCCCTGCATCAACCAGGTAACGCACACACCTGTCCCCCGCATCAGCCAGGTAACGCACACACCTGTCCCCTGCATCAACCAGGTAACGCACACACCTGTCCCCCGCATCAACCAGGTAACACACACACCTGTCCCCCGCATCAACCAGGTAACGCACACACCTGTCCACTGCATCAACCAGGTAACGCACACACCTGTCCCCTGCATCAACCAGGTAACGCACACACCTGTCCCCTGCATCAACCAGGTAACGCACACACCTGTCCCCTGCATCAACCAGGTAACGCACACACCTGTCCCCCGCATCAGCCAGGTAACGCACACACCTGTCCCCTGCATCAACCAGGTAACGCACACACCTGTCCCCTACATCAACCAGGTAACGCACACACCTGTCCCCTGCATCAACCAGGTAACGCACACACCTGTCCCCTGCATCATCCAGGTAACGCACACACCTGTCCCCCGCATCAACCAGGTAACGCACACACCTGTCCCCCGCATCAACCAGGTAACGCACACACCTGTCCCCTGGCAGCAGGGCGGAGCTTCTGCATTGTGATGCGTTTAGCCGTTAGCAGTTATTTCACTGTGTTTCGATGTGAATCCTGTTTTTCAGGTGACGGTCGTCTGCATCGTTTTCCGCAGACGGTCACCCGCAGTGACCAGAGCAGCGCCCTCCGCAGGTTGGAGGTGGTGTTTGCTCCCCATCAGGCTCGGGATGGGCGTGACGCCGCCGTCTGGAGGGAGGGGGTCCGAGGAGTCACAGACTCTGGGCCGTAGACTGTATGCAAGCACGCCCATGAATATACATGTATATATTTATACACACATGTATATAATAGACTGTGTTGGAACTGAATCAGGTAAAAGTGTGCAGACACAAGTTTTCATGTTTAATAAATTAATCATTCCTTTGTCATGTCATTTTGATTGATTCTAATTTAAATTATGATTTTTTCTGCTGCTCTGCGATCAATTGTTTCTATTGGTTAAAACGATGCTCTCGTTCAGGCGGGTTCCAATCGAAGAAGAAGAATCTCTTTGGCTGAAATTTGTTCTCTGCCTTTATCCAATCCTCCAAGGGAACGGCAGGCTAGCATCGCTCGGCCCTACGATGAGATCTGGGCCCGCCGAGCCACCGTACTGCCTGTAAAATGCCCCCTCAGAGCTTCCTCCAACCTTCACCTGGTGAAGATCCGGCCCCTCCGAGCTTCAGCAGCTCCCAACGCCTCACGATTGAGTCACGGCTCCGACTGAAGGCCTCCTTAAAGGATCGTGGCTTTTGCCGCCGGGCGTCTGCTGCTCCAGCAACAAGCAAAGTTGCTGAAGAGAGAAGCTCATGAGGAAGCTCAGCCGTCTCCATGAATAAAGATGAGGGGAGCAGCGCTGTTCTTGATTTCAGCTCCGTTTGCTCCCCGAGGAAAGTAAAGGTGATCATTTACTAAGACGTAGAGTTCAGGTAAACGTAATACAACGTTTCATCAAAGGATCTTTTTCATAATTGCATGAAAGTTTTTTCTGGATAGTGTAAGCAAAATTACAAGATGGCGCCCCCCCCCCCCATCTTGATCACGTCAACGCATCCGAGTAACGTTCAGCATCAGTTCATAACCAGGGACGGACAGATGGAAAGTAGCCTTTGGCTAATTCTGCCATATCTACATTTTAAACGTTTCTGATTCTGATATTTTATATACGAGTGTCTGAGAACTGCGATAACTAAGTTTGAAGGATGAGAGCATTGAATGCGACAGAAACTAGTTGTGATGAGAATCATGAGAGTTTGTGCAGCCGAACAAATCTCGGCCCAAGCTTTGTGTTTAAGAAGTGAATTCTCTCTTTCGTTCACCGCCTTGTCACGCAATGATCGGAGGAATATCATCTTACCAAACTTTATATTGTAACAGTTCTCGTTTCAGCGTCCGGCGGACGCTACAATATTATGCACTTGCAATAGCTATTAAACAAGCATTACACCCCCAATATCTAATAATCGCTTCTGTCGTTCGCGTTCACGTTTTTTTGTGTCATGATTTCCACATTATTGTTTTTTAATCGGGGTTCTTGGTCTCGATGCGCCGAAGCCGTTTCGAACCCTTCCCTGCTCGATAACGGAGCTGATCAGCTGTTGATCAGTGTTTTGAGTCCGGCTCTTTTCCCGGAGGTCGTCGGCTCCTCCTCCATTCGCAAAGAGGCTCTCAAGAGACGTTTTTATTTATTTTATTTCATTTTCGCTAGTTCGCGGTCTGTTTTTAGTAACGTATCACCGTAACCGCGTAAAGTATAATAAAAATTCACAGGCGAATGTTACGGTGCAGTACATCCGGTCGTTTTTCAAAATAAAACATCTTTTTGACGCTATTTTTATTTATTTATTTATTCATTAAAGTTAACACGTTTACCATTGAAACCAACACTTCCGCACTAAACTATCACGTGACACGTATGGACCAATCACCAAAGCTAATTTTTAAAGCCATGGTGCTTTCATCTCAATGTCTGCTGGAGGTTAATTTCAGAGCTTTGATGTTCAACTGCCCTGCCTATATAAAGCCCAGCCCAGGCAGTCAGAACCTCATTGCGTTATGATTGCTGGTGGTGTGTGGAGCTTGGTGTCGTGTTTGGAGATTGGTTTAGTGCTTGGAGCTTGGTATAGTGTTTTTGGATATTAGTATATCCTTTTTGGATTAGGTTTGTGTACGGACCTAACCCGAATGCAGCAGGCGATTTTCAACGCCATGGCCGATGGCCCGGATCCACACGGTAATTTGCACCATTAGCTCATTTTGTATTTTACAATTTCAGACGATTGACTCTGATCCTGTTTCTGTAGTTGGAGATGACCGGGTGACCAAGCGATGGAAATCCCGGGTCTTCTGCGGTGGCTGCGGCGGCGGTTGCACCGGCAGAAATACAAGATCTCTCCCGCGGCTGAGCCCATCTCAGAGGTGAGATAATCGATCATTTAGTTGTCTTGTGTTTTTTATTGATTTATTTACTTATTAATTTAGCTGGAAGTAAGAATAGACGGTGCAAACATTTCTGTCTTCTCCCTGACTGAGTTAAACATATTAGCTAGGACAGTTGGACTAGTTACCATTGCATTGTTCATTTTAAGATCAACATTTGTTTGAGTCTTTAATGTCTTTGCCAAGTAATTTATTCAGATTTTGCCAGATTATTTTTGCATTCCCCTTTGCTTCCACAATGATATCCATAAAGAATTTTGCTTTAGCCTTTCGCAGACTTTGAGTTACTTTATTTCTTAAACATGTAACTGTTTGTCTTTCTGTAAGTTTTAAATGATTTTTTAAGTTGTGGTCCATTATTTTCCTGCGTTCATTGTTTAACCAAGGCAATGAATTCCTTTATGTTATTGCAGCATCCAGCTCAGCTCGCCAAATCCCGGCTGAGCCCGATTACACCCCGGCTGAGCTCGCCCAAATCCCGGCTGAGCTCGCCCAAATCCCGGCTGAGCTCGCCCAAATCCCGGCTGAGCTCGCCCAAATCCCGGCTGAGCCGATCAAATCCCGGCTGAGCCCGATCAAATCCCCGGCTGAGCCCGATGACACCCCGGCTCCCATCTCAGAGGTGAGATAATCGATCATTTAGTTGTCTTGTGTATTTTATTTATTTATTTACTTATTAATTTATTTGATAGGGACAGTGCATGTTAATGAACATCTTACAGACGCACCCTAATAGACGTGATATGCCGGATTTTAGCAAAATGCTAGTTTACATCTGCAAACATGGAATGACATTGGTTTTCTATCAAAGATCTTTAAAGATTCTTTATAGAGTGATTCTATGATTTTGCATGTATTTACACCTGCCAGTGACCAACATGTAATGCAATATTCATTGTGTGAGAAAATCATTGATTGCAGAAACATTCTAGCAGCCCCAAGTAATTTATTCAGATTTTGCCAGATTATTTTTGCATTCCCCTTTGCTTCCACAATGATATCTATAAAGAATTTTGCTTTAGCCTTCACAGACTTTGAGTTACTTTATTTCTTAAACATGTAACTGTTTGTCTTTCTGTAGTGAGAC
>NC_090905.1:1242704-1304085 GCF_040956055.1 Brachionichthys hirsutus
AAGTTGTGGTCCATTATTTTCCTGCATTCATCGTTTAACCAAGGCAATGAATTCCTTTATGTTATTGCAGCATCCAGCTCAGCTCGCCGAAATCCCGGCTGAGCCCGATTACACCCCGGCTGAGCTCGCCCAAATCCCGGCTGAGCCCGATTACACCCCGGCTGAGCTCGCCCAAATCCCGGCTGAGCCCGATTACACCCCGGCTGAGCTCGCCCAAATCCCGGCTGAGCCCGATCAAATCCCGGCTGAGCTTGCCCAACTCCCGGCTGAGCTCGCCCAAATCCCGGCTGAGCCCGATCAAATCCCGGCTGAGCTCGCCCAAATCCCGGCTGAGCTCGCCCAAATCCCGGCTGAGCTCGCCCAAATCCCGGCTGAGCTCGCCCAAATCCCGGTTGAGCCCGATGACACCCCGGCTCCCATCTCAGAGGTGAGATAATCGATCATTCAGTTGCCTTGTGTTTTTTATTTATTTATTTACTTATTAATTTATTTGATAGGGACAGTGCACATTAATGAACATCTTACAGATGCATCTAATAGACGTGATATGCCGGATTTTAGCAAAAATGCTAGTTTACATCTGCAAACATGGAATGACATTGGTTTTCTATCAAAGATCTTTAAAGATTCTTTATAGAGTGATTCTATGATTTTGCATGTATTTACACCTGCCAGTGACCAACATGTAATGCAATATTCAATGTGTGAGAAAATCATTGATTGCAGAAACATTCTAGCAGCCCCAAGTGTTATGAAAGGTCGTATTTGCTTAAAATTGTTCAGGTTGAATTTCACTGTATTCTTATTCTTTTAATGTGGCTCTTGAGAGATAGTGTGGAATCAAGTGTCACTCCGAGGTACTTGCATTCAGAGACAATTTGTAGTTCCTGTCCTCCCAAAAATACACCTGAATGTTTGATGTCCAGAGGTTGCTTTGAGAACATCATACAAACAGTCTAACGTTTTAAGTTGTGGTCCATTATTTTCCTGCGTTCATCGTTTAACCAAGGCAATGAATTCCTTTATGTTATTGCAGCATCCGGCTCAGCTCGCAGAGTCCCCGGCTGAGCATGCAGCGACTCTGGCTCCCTCACGGCGGACACCGCCTAAAAAACCTCCGCGGATATTCGCCTACACTTCCCCAATGATCCCTCGGCCGAAATTCCAGATCCCTGCCATGGAGTTCCCTCCGCCGATATACCAGCTCCCTCCCGAGACGCACCTTTTATTTCCGCGGATGTTCCGGATGTTCCCCTTCCCTCTGGTGGAGGTCCCTGCAGGGAGAGCCACTCTCCCTCCCGTAGAGACTCTGGCTCCGCCCGCTGACCCCCCGGCTGAGCCCGATGTCACCCCGGCTCCCATCCCAGAGGTGAGATCATTGATCATTTAGTTGTCTTGTGTTTTTTATTGATTTATTTACTTATTAATTTAGCTGGAAGTAAGAATAGACGGTGCAAACATTTCTGTCTTCTCCCTGACTGAGTTAAACTTATTAGCTAGGACAGTTGGACTAGTTACCATTGCATTGTTCATTTTAAGATCAATACATTTGTTTGAGTCTTTAATGTCTTTGCCAAGTAATTTATTCAGATTTTGCCAGATTATTTTTGCATTCCCCTTTGCTTCCACAATGATATCCATGAAGAATTTTTCTTTAGCCTTTCGCAGACTTTGAGTTACTTTATTTCTTAAACATGTACATTTTTGTCTTTCTGTAGTGAGACCAGTTTTAAATGATTTTTTAAGTTGTGGTCCATTATTTTCCTGCGTTCATCGTTTAACCAAGGCAATGAATTCCTTTATGTTATTGCAGCATCCGGCTCAGCTCGCTGAAACCCCAGCTGAGCCCGCGGAGTCCCCGGCTGAGCATGCAGCGACTCTGGCTCCCTCACGGCAGACACCGCCTAAAAAACCTCCGCGGATATTTGCCTACCCTTCCTCGGTGATCCCTCGGCCGGTATGCCCGCTCCCTTCCAGGGAGCTCCCTCCCATGGAGTTCCCGCCGCCGATATACCAGCTCCCTCCCGAGACGCACCTTTTATTTCCGCGGATGTTTCGGATGTTCCCCTTCCCTTTGGTGGAGGTCCCTGCGGGGAGAGCCACTCTCCCTCCCGTAGAGACTCTGGCTCCGCCCGCTGACACGCCGGCTCAGCCTGATGACACCCCGGCTCCCATCCCAGAGGTGAGATCATTGATCATTCAGTTTTCTTGTGTTTTTTATGTTATTGCAGATCCGGTGCCCCCCCCCCCCCCCCCCCCCCCCCCCCCCTTCAGGGTTTTATGAATGAACATGTGTTTTTCTCCTCCTTCTCCAGCCGGCGTTGAATCAAGCAGCGACTCCGGCTCCCCGGCGTTGGTGGCGGCGACGGTGGAGGCGATCGAAACGCCCTCACCTCTAGACGGGAAATAAGGGAAGAAACGAGTCGGGAGACATAACACAGCCGAATCACAACCTCCCAACTCGCCAGAACAATCCACCGACTCTGCGAAGATAAATTAGCTCCACCAGTATAGACCCAGCCCCCCCCCCCCCGATAAAGACCGACGCCCTGGCTCCCCCCAGCGCAGAACCAGACTCCCCCCAGTAAAGACCCAAGCCCTGGCTCCCCCCAGCGCAGAACCAGACTCCCCCCAGTAAAGACCCAAGCCCTGGCTCCCCCCAGCGCAGAGCCAAAGTCCCCCCAATGCTGCGACCGTAGGCTGGCCCGGGACGTACCTCCGCCTTGCAGCCAGCCGTTGGAAACCACACGATGGAACATGGAACACCTATAACAGAGCGGGACGCCCCGGAAGTCGTCCGACGTCCTGGGACAGACGTCTGAAGTACGTTTTATTATGGAAACATCTGCTAGATTGGACAGGATTGGGATTGAAAATCATCTGAATTAGGATTTAATTTCACTTAAAATGCGAGTCAAGGGCTGAGTTTGGCAGAGACAAAAGACAAAAGAACTACAATGTATAGGACTTTATACAAATGAATGTCGCAGCAATTAAATTAAAGAACAATTAAAATATTAATTTTAATAATTAAATATGTCTTTGTCTGAGAAAGTCAGTACAATGTGATATTAGCCGGCGTGCAAAATAACAAGACCCAGGAGCTAAAGTAAATGCATTAAGTTACATTTTCAGAAAACAGATTTTCAATCTGTGCATTATGTGTTTAAAATATAGTAAAATAAAATATCGCTTTGATACAGCAAAGCTTTTAAGACGCATGGCTGTGCATGTGTGTTCCCCTGTGTTTGCTCACTCAACCGGCCCTGCAGGTTTTCAATGACGTTTCCACAGCTTCAGAACCACCTCTCTGCATGTCGTGTTGCAGTTCCAACCGCCGCCCCCCCCCCCCCCCCCCCTCGCCATGGCATTCTTGTAAATGACATTTTGTCCCAAGTTATGTATTGTAAATAATGTATATATTTTGAAATAAAGTGCTTTTTTTTTGGTCAGTATATTTCTTTTGTTTTGGTCACCACAACAAAAAAACAGAAGAAGAAAAGTCCTCAGGAGTTACCGCAGGTGTCGAATGACGCATCAACACCGGCCTGGCGTGGGGTTCGAACTGGCCTCGTTGATTCTCTGTTTTGACCGGAGGCGTAGCTCCGCCCACTGAGACTAGCCCAGCCAATGAGGCTCCTTTCTGCTCTGTTTCATTGTACTGAGCCAGCGGCCATGCGCAAATGGCTCCAGAGGAGGGCCGCGCTGTGTCAGTACAGTGGTTCTCAAATGGTGGGGCGCCTGTGACCGCGGAGAAAATGTTTTTTTGCCTTACGAGAATAAAGTGTAATTGCACATCCACTCCAGTAGTTGGCAGTGGCGCCCTGATTGTCAGAGTGCGCGCAGGGAGGATTAGCAGAAGAAGAGCGGCTGTAAACAATCCGGTGGGAGAAGAAGAAAGACCAGACTTCCTTATTTTCGGGTTGCAGACGAAAAAAAATGGTAATAAAATTATTATTTGTTGTAAGTTAATCTATATTTCTTTCTTTTTCATATTTCTTTGTATGTTAATAAGGATACAAGAGTGGGGTTTTTTTCGGGGGGGGGGCGAAATGTTTTTTTCTTCCTAGGGGGGGCGCGACAGAAAATAATTGAGAAGCACTGCTCTACAACGTTCCGCACAGTCTGGGAGGAGAAGAAGAAAGCTGGCAGCTCGCCGTCGGTAGAGAACGGAAGAGACCGGTTCCCCGGAAGAGACCGGCTCCCCGGTAGAGACCGGCTCCCCGGTAAAGACAGGTAGAGACCGGCTCCCCGGTAGAGACAGGTAGAGACCGGTTCCCCGGTAGAGACCGGTTCCCCGGTAGAGACCGGCTCCCCGGTAGAGACCGGCTCCCCGGTAGAGACCGGTTCCCCGGTAGAGGCTGCTGACTTCCGGTAAGTTGTACGACAGTATTTGTTTACCTGCTGGATAAACTCCGAACCCAGAACCGTCGCGTTCCGTCCTCTCTGCCCGCGGAGACCGAACACAGTCAGCGGTACCGGGAGCCGCCTAAAGACGGAACGGAAGCGCATTGATTCCTGATCACGTGGCATTGATTCCTGATCACGTGATGATGACGATGATGAATATATTTATTAGATAGAATGTTACAGTACAATTACAGTCACACAGTAGCATGTATTGCAGTACAAGTACAGTCACACAGTAGCATGTATTACAGTACAAATACAGTCACACAGTAGCATGTATTACAGTACAAGTACAGTCACACAGTAGCATGTATTACAGTACAAATACAGTCACACAGTAGCATGTATTACAGTACAAGTACAGTCACACAGTAGCATGTATTACAGTACAAATACAGTCAAACAGTAGCATGTATTACAGTACAAGTACAGTCACACAGTAGCATGTATTACAGTACAAGTACAGTCAAACAATAGCATGTATTACAGTACAAATACAGTCACACAGTAGCATGTATTACAGTACAAGTACAGTCACACAGTAGCATGTATTACAGTACAAGTACAGTCAAACATCCTGTCTAAGAGGAGCATTTCTAAAAAGCCCTTGCGGGCTTGTTTCCGTTGAAGGTCCTTAGTACATAAATCAGTCGCATTGATTCCTGATCACACATTGATTCCTGATCACACATTGATTCCTGATCACACATTGATTCCTGATCACACATTGATTCCTGATCACACATTGATTCCTGATCACGCATTGATTCCTGATCACGCATTGATTCCTGATCACACATTGATTCCTGATCACACATTGATTCCTGATCACACACTGATTCCTGATCACACATTGATCGGCGTTTGGAATGCAGGAAGCGGTTCTTCATCTCTTCATGTCTTGTTACTGTTGGTATTCCAGCGCTTTGTTTTTAGTGCCTGTCTATTTCTACATGGTGTAATTCAGGCTTGAGGATTCTTTTATAATATCAAAATAGTCACATCATGTCGGTGATCCGTGCGTCTGTCTGTCCGTGTGGAGTTTCTATGTTCTCATCATGTCTGCGTGGGTTCTCTCCGGGTCCTCGGGTTTCCTCCTACCTCCAAAAACATGCAAATTAGGTAAATTCATTACTACAAATTGTCCGTAATGTATAACAATAATAATACGTTTTATTTATATATTTATGAGCCAAGTCTCAAAGTGCACTCAAAAAAACAAGAAAGAACAAAACATAAAATCATAAGAGCAACACGATAAGATCAATAATAAAATCAAAAGGGACACCAAACAATTTTCTTTCAAATATAAAATGCGTTTAAAATAAAGTGAGTTAGCATGTGGAGAACGACGTGCTATCATTCTCGTCACCGGGCATGGTGAGGTATCGCCTGGGACTAAATGTACCTGTACCCAGGGATTGTGACACTGGGTACCCTTCACTGCTCGGGCCCCGATGATGATGATGATGATGACCGTAGCCATGATGGTTTCTCATGTTGGTTGTCTCCATTGCTTTGTAGAAATGACTGGCCAGAGTTTGGTCAAACGATGGCTGCCTGCTCAGCTGCTGTTCCTGTGGATGCTGAGCGACCTCTCTGGTGAGTCCACTACTCGTGATTCTGGGGGGTGAACAGAGCTGGTCCCCGAAGAATGAAAGCATTCAAACAAGCTCCGACTGTCCGCGTGTCCAAGTGTCCTTGGGCAGGACACCGAACCCGAATGGCTCCCAGTGGTCCAACTGTCTTCAGTAAACCGCGATCACCATGAGAGCATGGGGGGGGGGGGGGGGGGGGTTAATTAGCTGCATTTAGGTCTTTGTGGGTAAATCTTTCTGTATCGATGATCTCACTAAAGAGAACACGCTAGAGTTGATGTTTTTAACTAAAACGTGGTTATGGCGAGATAACAAGGCTGGCATTGAGTTAATCTCCCCAAAAATAAATGAACAAATCATTCAAAGAGTCAGCGGAATAAAACTTTTGGGGTTCTTATCGATGAATAACTCAACTTCAAACAGAATATTGAAGGCCTAGCAAAGAAAGTCTTCAAATACTCTGCTTTGTTTTTTATGGTAAGACACTTTCTTCCTCTCTCAGCACTTTTCATTTGATACAAAACTTTATTTGAACCTCATCTGAACGACTGTTATTATATTATATTACCGTATTTTCCGGATTATAAGTCGCGGTTTTTTTCATAGTTTGGTCGGGGGTGCGACTTATAAATCGGAGCGACTTATATATGCTTTTTTTTACAAAATCTGTGAGCGCAGAGACAGTAGCCTACACATTTCTATAACAGGTGTTACAGGGAACTCTGTGACCCGTCAGAATCTGTCGCGGTTTCTGGAGGTTCATATTTATCTGTCACACCTGTTATCTAAAAACACAAATTAGAAGGGCTGAATGAAAATGTCGCCGAAAAGAAAGTCATATTCCGCGGCTTACAAGCTTCAGATACTGAAATATGGAGCCGAAAACGGCAATCGAGCAGCAGAAAGAAAGTTTGGAGTGAGCGAAAAACTTGTAAGGGACTGGCGAAAAGCGGAGGTTACGCTTACTGAAATGAAGAAAACAAAGAAAGCTAATCGCGGGCGACAAGCTAGGTGGCCGCAGTTGGAGGAACGAGTTCACGCATGGGTGCTTGAACAACGTGCTGCTGGGAGAGGTTTGTCAACGGTGCAGTTGCGTCTCCACGCCCAGGTGGTTGCCAGGGAGGTGAATATAAACGGCTTTGCGGGAGGACCTTCTTGGTGTTACCGCTTCATGCAACGCAAACGCCTCTCTATCAGAGCAAGGACGACACTGTCCCAAAAACTGCCAGCGGACTTCCAAGCCAAGGTTGACAGTTTCCGCGCGTTCATTGAAAAGCATGTAAGTGATCACAACGTGACACCGGATCATATTATTAACATGGACGAGGTCCCCCTCACTTTTGACATCCCCATGGGCCGAAGTGTTGCAGAGAAAGGGCAAAAAAGTGTGAATATCGTTACAACTGGTCATGAGAGATCACACTTCACAGTGGTGCTGGCATGTTGTGGAGACGGATCAAAACTGCCACCGATGGTCATTTTCAAACGAAAAACCATGCCAAAAATCCAATCCTCCTCAGTTGAAGTCGCCGTGAACGAGAAAGGGTGGATTGATCAAGAAATGATGAACTTGTGGCTTACAAAGTGCTACAATAAGCGACCGGATGGCTTCTTTAGAGCACGCAAAGCTCTGCTTGTGATGGATAGCATGAGAGCGCACATCACACCACAGTTAAAAAATAAATTAAAAGTTCTCAACTCCATACCTGCCATCATCCCTGGAGGCTTAACCAAAATACTCCAGCCACTTGATATCTCCGTGAATAGGAGCTTTAAGTCAGTTTTGCGTAACCTGTGGGAGCAGTGGATGACGGATGGAGAGCACAGCTTCACGGCAACCGGGAGAATGCGGCATGCAACTTTCCTGGAAGTCATTGAATGGATCGACAAGGCATGGGCTTCAGTGACAACCGCAACCATCCTGTCGGGGTTCAGAAAGGCTGGAATAATTGGAACTGCAACTGACGACGAGTCTGATGTAAGCGACGTAGAAGAGGAAGCGGCGTCTTGTCTACCTGCCGAGTTGGGGGAGTTGTTTGAAAGTGACACCGAGGATGAAGATTTCCTTGGATTTCGTGATTCGGAATAAAACCTGATATTTTGGTAAACGTGTTAGCATGTTCTTTGTGCTATATGTTGTTTGGTGTTGGATTTTATCAAATAAATTTTCCCCAAAAATGCGACTTATCCTCCAGTGCGACCTATATATGTTTTTTTCTTCTTAATTATGCATTTTTTGGCTGGTGCGACCTACAATCCGGAGCGACGTATAATCCAAAAACTACGGTATATATTGTATCATATTATATCATATTATATTATATTATATTATATGATGGAACACATTTCCCACTAACCTAAAATAACTTATGAACATTTGCAATAACAGTCTGAGTTCAGTTCTCCCACCGGAATACTCTCCAAACGTCACAATCTCGTGGGTCTGACTGAATACGACGACCTGCAAAATGAACACACGCCTCACCCACGCCTCACCCACGCCTCACCCACGCCTCACCCACGCCTCACCCACGCCTCACCCACGCCTCACCCACGTCTCACCCACGCCTCACCCACGCTTCACCCACGCTTCACCCACGCCTCACCCACGCCTCACCCACGTCTCACCCACGCCTCACCCACGCCTCACCCACGCCTCACCCACGTCTCACCCACGCCTCACCCACGCCTCACCCACGCCTCACCCACGCCTCACCCACGCCTCACCCACGCCTCACCCACGCCTCACACACGCCTCACCCACGCCGCCTGGAACACACGTCTCACCCATGCCACCTTTTTTTAGGCAAACAACAGTACATGGTTGCTCTTTGCCTAAATAATAGTGTCACTTTTTCAGTAGGATTTGAACCTGCTACTCGTGTGTGTGTATATATATATATATATATGAGTGAATTACTGGCTACATCTACGTATGTAGACATGACACCAGATCCTCTGCTATATATTCGCTCTGTCTGTATACGTCAGTGTTTTTTGTGTTTTGTTTATGTGCTCCCCCTTTATTTGTGGGACAAGGGGCCCCCTATTGAAGGCTTTAAATAGCTTTCTTGGGGTCACCCTTTTTGCACATCCACCCACAATGGATATACTGTATGTATGCATGTCTAAGCATAAGTGTATCTATGCTAGATATGTCGATGTGTGAATAAACTGGTCTAAATTGAATTCCAATGCAGAGGGCTTTGATGCTGAATGGAGAGAGGCACCAACACTAGTCTTAGAGAACGTGGATTCATTTGTGCTCCTTGTTTCACCCCATTTCATCCAACCATAACTCCAAGAGTTATCCCTAAACACAAGATTCACAAGAGTCTCGAGAGGAGAGTCTGGATCAACGAGGTCTTAGGAGAGGCAGTTCATAGAACATGGCATTTGATTTTTCTCCCTTTGTTTTGTGTCTCCTCCAGAGTCTGATGTGTCTCTTTCTGCACCTGAAGTTGTAACACTTGAGGAACTCTCGAACGCCAGCATCACCATTACCTCGAGGTAATCACAGTTACGCAGTAGATTCACGAAGGTCACGTCGTAGCGTTTAGCAGAAGCGTTCTGCCTGTGGAGATTCCCAATCATCAGGTCACTTAATCCTTGAATCTGAAGCAAAAGGGGCGACGGTGGTATGATCGAGAGGTTGGTGGTTCGATTCCCGGCTCGGGAATGTGTTTCCTTAGGCAAGACACTTCACCTGCGTTGTGTGAATGTAGTGAGCGAGTGAATGTCGGCGGGGTCAGGAGGACTGGCGGCTCAGATTGGCAGCCTCGCTTCCATCATCTTCCCAAGTATGGAGTGATTGAATAATGAACATACAATGTAAAGCGTCTTTGAGTACCCAGAAAAGCGCTGTATAAAATCAATGCATTATTATTATTATTACCCTCGCTGATGCGGAGGCGAGGGTATTGCAATTGGGTTTGTTTGTCTGTCTGTTTGTTTGTTTGTTTGTCTGTCCGAGCGCATAACTCAAAAACTAGTAACCCAATCGACTTGAAATTTTTACACAAGCAAGGTTCTGTCCGTGGCTCGGACCTCCCCGAGAATGGTGTTGATCCGGATCTGGATCCAGATTCTAGAATTATTTTTACATCTGGAATTGTGCCTGTGCTGTAAACCGCCACTTTAAGAGGGAGGGACACGAATGGCATGATGGGAAAAAGAGTCCAGAAGGAGTCTTGTAGTACGTTCCGGAGCAGCAAGCTAGAGCAGGTTTGGCCCCTCTGATCCGGAAGCCCTGTTTACTGTCTCACAAGATCCAATAGTCTATTGGAGGCGGGGTCTGCAGTCTCTGATTGTCTTTCTAGTTATTAATTGTTTAGGGTCTGAAGGCAATTTATCCAAGAGACTTCTTCCAAGGACGCTAACGTAATGGCAGTCAAAAGTATTATGGGTCGTTAAGGTTATTAAGACAAAAGTGCTTTGTGTGCCTAATGAGGCAATAATTCATTTTAATTAAGTAGATGTTAGTTCTGGCTGTTGTCCTGCTACTGCAGTTTCTTCTTGTCCCATGAGGGGTCGCTACAGCAAACCGACCTTCTCCACTTCACCCTGTCCTTTGCATCGTCCTCCCCATCACCAGCCACTCTCATGTCCTCCCTCACTACGTCCATGTCTCTTCTCCTGGGTCGTCCTCTAGTCCTGTCCTTTGCATCGTCCTCCCCATCACCAGCCACTCTTATGTCCTCCCTCACTACGTCCATGTCTCTTCTCCTGGGTCGTCCTCTAGTCCTGTTCCCTGGCAGTTCCATCCTCAGCATCCTTCTACCGATATAGTCCCCGTCTCTCCTCTGGACATGTCCAAACCATCAAAGTCTGTTCTCTCTGACCTTGTCTCCAAATCGTCTATAATAATAATGCATTGATTTTATACAGCGCTTTTCTGGGTACTCAAAGACGCTTTACATTGTATTTCATTATTCAATCACTCCATACTTGGGAAGATGATGGAAGCGAGGCTGCCAATCCGAGCCACCAGTCCTCCTGACCCCACCGACATTCACTCGCCCACTACATTCACACAGACAAGTGTCCAGCCCAAGGACACGACAGTGTACACATGTGCCCGAGCCGGGAATCAAACTGCCAACCTCTCGATCATAGGATGACCCTGCGCCACCATCTAACCTTCACTGTCCCTCTTATTGCCTAATTTCTAATCCTACCCAACCTGGTCACTCCCAAGGAGAGCCTCAGCCTACGTGCGTGCGCTGCAGGCAGCACACTCGTTTGTTGCGTGTTCTTCGAGTAGCGCAAAAAATCCTAAATAGTAATATTATAATTACGTGCAACATCAAAGAGAAGTATTAGATGGACGTGCTGCCCTCAGGAAAGATTTTCTATCTATCGGATGGACGTGCTGATCGATGGAGCTCAGCCAGTCACACGGACGCGCTTACGGCTGCACTTTGTCTTTAGGGAGAAAGCCTTTGTAATCATTGATCGCTTCAGGTCACAGATTCTTCCAGCAAGCATTGATCGTTTCATCTCAAGAACTTCTCTATCCATCTGTGAAGGTTCCACGAAACGCCGGAATTGATCGTCACCGTCTTAAGGACCAGTAAACAAACTGATCATGTGACACAGATCTCATGAGATTACGCTCAAAATCCTAATCTCGTCACCAGCTGCCAAAGGGTAGATAGCAGCCGATGGAAAGGAGAAAAGACGAGAACCAGCAGCCTGTAGTGGAAACGCGACCGCAGACACTGAGGGATTCACTCAGCACGGATCAGATCATGTCAGGATAACTTAGAAGCACAAAGTCGGCTTCTCACAAAACAGAGCAATCAAAAAGAAAGTCAGCAAAAAGAAGATCAAAGCTGGTAGGTGTGTTTCCAAACGGGGGCCTCGTAAGCCGTACAAGGAGTGATAAAGAAGCTCGTGCTCTGTTGGTTAGTCACGCCGTGCTGCAGCGCCACAGGGAAAAGCTGTCAGATCAGCCAGATGTCGGTTCTGCACTAGTTGTGTAACAGCAGTCACTGGTCGCTATGGTTATGAACAGGAAACCGGGGGAAACGGCTGACTCGGCATCGTAATGCACTTCCTGCTCCGTCCGAGTCCTGACCGGGTACCTGTTGTTCTAACTACAGCTTTTGTCTTTTTCCAGTGTCCCCGTCAACCGGTCGGCTGTAATTATCTTGAACGTCACGTCTAGCTCTAAGTGGAATTACTCGTCTATCGTCACACTGCCTGAGCAGGTGAGCAAAGAACCAAAGAACCAACGAACCAACGAACACACACGATGAGCTGCTCCTCCATCGGACTGGTGCAAAGTCAAACTGGCTGAACGTGCTAAAGAGCTCTCGTCAATAAAAGCTTGACATGACCCTCACGGACCCCTCGTCGCTCGGACCCCTCGTCTCGGACCCCTCGTCGCTCGGACCCCTCGTCTCGGACCCCTCGTCGCTCGGACCCCTCGTCGCTCGGACCCCTCGTCTCGGACCCCTCGTCTCGGACCCCTCGTCGCTCTGACCCCTCGTCTCGGACCCCTCGTCGCTCGGACCCCTCGTCTCGGACCCCTCGTCGCTCGGACCCCTCGTCGCTCGGACCCCTCGTCTCGGACCCCTCGTCGCTCTGACCCCTCGTCGCTCGGACCCCTCGTCTCGGACCCCTCGTCTCGGACCCCTCGTCTCGGACCCCTCGTCGCTCGGACCCCTCGTCTCGGACCCCTCGTCGCTTGGACCCCTCGTCTCGGACCCCTCGTCGCTCGGACCCCTCGTCGCTTGGACCCCTCGTCTCTCGGACCCCTCGTCTCGGACCCCTCGTCTCGGACCCCTCGTCTCGGACCCCTCGTCTCGGACCCCTCGTCGCTCGGACCCCTCGTCTTGGACCCCTCGTCGCTCGGACCCCTCGTCTCGGACCCCTCGTCGCTCGGACCCCTCGTCTCGGACCCCTCGTCGCTCGGACCCCTCGTCGCTCGGACCCCTCGTCTCGGACCCCTCGTCGCTCGGACCCCTCGTCTCGGACCCCTCGTCGCTCGGACCCCTCGTCGCTTGGACCCCTCGTCTCGGACCCCTCGTCTCGGACCCCTCGTCTCGGACCCCTCGTCGCTCGGACCCCTCGTCTCGGACCCCTCGTCTCGGACCCCTCGTCGCTCGGACCCCTCGTCTCGGACCCCTCGTCTCGGACCCCTCGTCTCGGACCCCTCGTCGCTCGGACCCCTCGTCTCGGACCCCTCGTCGCTCGGACCCCTCGTCTCGGACCCCTCGTCGCTCGGACCCCTCGTCTCGGACCCCTCGTCGCTCGGACCCCTCGTCTCGGACCCCTCGTCGCTCTGACCCCTCGTCGCTCGGACCCCTCGTCTCGGACCCTTCGTCGCTCGGACCCCTCGTCTCGGACCCCTCGTCGCTCGGACCCCTCGTCTCTCGGACCCCTTGTCTCGGACCCCTTGTCTCGGACCCCTCGTCGCTCGGACCCCTCGTCTCGGACCCCTCGTCGCTCGGACCCCTCGTCGCTCGGACCCCTCGTCTCGGACCCCTCGTCGCTCGGACCCCTCGTCTCGGACCCCTCGTCGCTCGGACCCCTCGTCTCTCGGACCCCTCGTCTCTCGGACCCCTCGTCGCTCTGACCCCTCGTCGCTCGGACCCCTCGTCTCTCGGACCCCTCGTCGCTCGGACCCCTCGTCTCTCGGACCCCTCGTCGCTCTGACCCCTCGTCGCTCTGACCCCTCGTCGCTCGGACCCCTCGTCTCGGACCCCTCGTCGCTCGGACCCCTCGTCTCTCGGACCCCTTGTCTCGGACCCCTCGTCGCTCGGACCCCTCGTCTCGGACCCCTCGTCTCTCGGACCCCTCGTCGCTCGGACCCCTCGTCTCGGACCCCTCGTCGCTCGGACCCCTCGTCTCGGACCCCTCGTCTTGGACCCCTCGTCGCTCGGACCCCTTGTCTCGGACCCCTCGTCGCTCGGACCCCTCGTCTCGGACCCCTCGTCGCTCTGACCCCTCGTCGCTCTGACCCCTCGTGGCACGGAGCCATCGTCGCACGGAGCCAGACATGGGCAAACTAAGGCCCGTTAGGCTTTATAATACGGCCCGCCGAACTTTTCCAAATAATCTCATTAAATAAAATGTTATTATAAACCTCATTCATTTGACCTTTTCCCTGTATTTCTACTTGTAAAAGGCCAAATCCTTTCATGTGATGGCTTTTGAATGTCATTTATATTAGTTCACACAAACACTCCATCCATCTGTTCCTGGCCCCTCTACGAGTAAAAATGTTTGCCCACCCCTGATCTAAGCCCTGGTCACACTCAGGACCCTGGTCACACTCAGGACCCTGGTCACACTCAGGGCCCTGGTCACACTCAGGACCCTGGTCACACTAAGGACCCTGGTCACACTCAGGACCCTGGTCACACTAAGGACCCTGGTCACACTCAGGACCCTGGTCACACTCAGGACCCTGGTCACACTCAGGACCCTGGTCACACACGAGTCGCACTGAAACGAGGCTGGATGCTCACACAGCGATTCGAGGACTAAACTGGTTTGTTTTTTATTGAGGTGGTGCTGCCAAAGGATACAACCGCCGTAACGTTCAGTGTCACGTCACATGATGTAGGTCAGGTGACCACATACCTGCTTAGCAACCAAACTGACGTCAGCAGGTGGGTGTCTCTCTCTCTCTCTCTCTCTCTGTCTGTGTCTCTCCGGGTCTCTCTCTCTATCAGCTAGCTATGTCAACATCAGCAGTCCTGATCAATATATTCTGTAGCCTTCCTCTTCCCTATTAAAAACATTCAGAAACTCCTGCTGGTGATGGGCCGTTATAAATACAACATATTTACTAAGAGCATATAACATAGGAGATGTTGCTTATATCATTTCCGTCTGGGATTATTAAAGTATTCTGATTCTGATATAATATTTTGTGGTGTTTTATTTATTGTGGGAGGAAGTAACATTAGCTCAAATACTTATAAGCCATTTTTAAGTGAGCTTTAGATTATGAAGGTGGCATCAGCCTGGTTCCTTTTTGTCTTTAATAGTGATCACTTGTCTTTTAGTTTGCCGGTCCAGATCCATTTTATGGTCATCCATAGCAGCGTCCTTTCAGTCATCACTCAGGTGATCGGCTGGATTTACTTTCTGGCCTGGTCCGTGTCCTTCTATCCTCAAGCCTGGGAAAACTGGAGAAGGAAAAGGTCCGTGTTCTGTTGGATCATCTCACGTTTTTCTCCCGTAGTGTGATTGAACGTCCACGCAGATCGCGTCTTCGGCGTACGTCATCGGCTGCTCTGCTGCGCTGCAATGAAACGTCTTTTCAGTGTCGTAGGTCTCAACTTTGATTTCCTGGCTCTCAACCTGACTGGCTTCATCGCTTACAGTGTCTTCAACATCGGCCTGTTTTGGGTGCCTCTCATAAAGGTTCCCGTCTTCTCTGCTCACACAAATCAGTCGGTCTGTCTCGTTGAGACATCCGGCGCATGCTAACCGTCGGGGACAGATGCTCTGGGTTTCTGTTTGTTTAAATAATGAGACGCTCCTTCATATGCTTTTCTCTGTCTAGGAGGAGTTTCTGAAGAGCAAACCAAATGGAATTAACCCTGTGGAGGCCAACGATGTCTTCTTCAGTCTCCACGCGGTCCTGCTGTGTTTGATCTATGTTAACCAGGCTCTTGTTTTTGAGGTGTGTGTGTGTGTGTGTGATGTGCATAACGTGAATGTTGAGTGGTAAATGGACTTATAAAGCGCTTTTTCACTTTAGCGGCGCTCAAAGCGCTTTACATGAGGCCTCACATTCACCCATTCACACACACACATTCACCCTGGGTGACTGCTGCCATGCAAGGTGCTGCCAGGCCTGCTGTGAGCAATTTGGGGTTCAGTGTCTTGCCCAAAGACACTTCGACATCCAGACAGTCAGAGCTGGGATTTGGATTTCTTGATACTGTACATGATGTTCCTCATCTTCATGTCCAACAGTCTTTGCTGCACTGCAACCATTTGCTATTTTTATACCTTAAACCAGGGAGGCCAATGGAAGAGCCCACTATTGATTTTCTTATTATCACTTGTGTAGCTGTTTACATACTTAAACACCTCAGGAAACCATTGGCAGCCCTTAAAGCTCCCGGGCAACAAGGTAACTATATTGCTGAAAGATACAGGGTCGCAAACATGTAGCGCTTGGCAATGATGAACTAGTATTGTAAATTACCTGTTTGTCAGGTAGAATGTCTTGTACCTTTGATCTGTGACTAATCCTCCATTTCTCCTTCCTCCCAGAGAGGGAATCAAAAGGTCTCCTGTACCGCCAAGTTGCTGTTGCTGATTGGCTGGTCCTTTGCCTTGGTCAGCTTATTTCTAGCTGTGGCCAAGAAGATCACCTGGTTGGATTACCTCTACTATTTCTCCTATATCAAACTAGCTGTCACACTTATCAAATATGTGCCACAGGTAAGATGTACCTGCCAGAGGGAGTGAACTATATCATAACATATAACAGTAGGCGTGAAGGGTCTGAAAGGGATTAGCACTGTTGAACTGAAATACATCACAATCAGTGACATGAAGTCAGGGGAAGCAGGTGAGACCAGCCCTCACCTAGTTGGAACTACAGAGTAAGTTACAGGTAGCTACACTGACTAGTTGTAACTACAGAGTAAGTTACAGGTAGCTACACTGACTAGTTGGAACTACAGAGTAAGTTACAGGTAGCTACAGTCACTAGTTGGAACTACAGAGTAAGTTACAGGTAGCTACACTGACAAGTTGTAACTACAGAGTAAGTTACAGGTAGCTACGGTCACTAGTTGTAACTGCAGAGTAAGTTACAGGTAGTTAGTCACTAGTTGTAACTACAGAGTAAGTTACAGGTAGCTACACTGACTAGTTGTAACTACAGAGTAAGTTACAGGTAGCTACACTGACTAGTTGTAACTACAGAGTAAGTTACAGGTAGCTACAGTCACTAGTTGTAACTGCAGAGTAAGTTACAGGTAGTTAGTCACTAGTTGTAACTACAGAGTAAGTTACAGGTAGCTACACTGACTAGTTGTAACTACAGAGTAAGTTACAGGTAGCTACACTGACTAGTTGTAACTACAGAGTAAGTTACAGGTAGCTACAGTCACTAGTTGTAACTACAGAGTAAGTTACAGTGAGCTGGGGGGGGGGGGGGGGGGGGTTTCCACGTAAAATCTGATTTTTGAGCATTAAGGCGTAATGTGGAAATTAATACGTGGAAATCTGTGAATATGGGAAAAGTAAAAATAAAGCACGGATTCTGAAAATACCGGGGCAAAAGTAAGAACGAATCCGCGAAAGGAAAAGGCAGACGAGCTTCTCACTTTACACTTCCGTTGTGGTCGGCAACACATTTCCACCACTTTTCAACTGCGATTCTAAATCTTCTTGATGAAGTCAGAGATGATCAGGATGCATGTCCCCTGATTGTAAAAGGATTATGACATACTATATGAGTCGGTTCATTAATCCGTAGTTTGTGTTTTGTTGTTTTCTGCTTGTCTTTCCAGGCATACATGAATTACAGAAGACAGAGTACTGAGGGCTGGAGTATTGGCAACGTGTTGCTGGACTTCACCGGTGGATCCCTGAGTATTCTGCAGATGATCCTACAGTCGTACAATAATAGTAACTACTTTTTATTATTGCCAAGCTGTACTTGATGTCGTATATGCAGGTACTCTAGGTTTCAGCATGTAAAACTCAAAGCCTTTTTAAACCACTATGGTCCCAGTTTAACCCTTCTTGTGTCCATACTGGGAGGAAAACGTCTGCCACTAGTTGATAACCAGATTGGGAAGGGGCAAGTGTTTGATGGGATGGTTTCTTGGTGGCTTTCATGCCTTCCAAGTTACTAATGTCTGATTTTCTTGCTTCAGATTGGTTATATTTGAAACACACTGAGCTAAATATAATTACTGGGCATGCTGCAATCGAGTTTTGGGACTGTCATACCTATCCAGTCAATATTAGTATTAATGAATTAGTTGTCAACAAAACAAAATTCTGATTGTTTTAGTGAGACTTTTTCCACGATGCGGACAAACCCTGTTTGCAGCTTTTATTGAAGGGACAAATGAATCACAAGGTATAGACCGGGGGGGGGGGGGGGGGGGGCAAACCTTTTGACTCGCGGGCCACAATGGGTTCTAAAATTTGACAGAGGGGCCGGGCCAGGCTGGAGTGTTTGTGTGAACTAATATAAATGACATGAAAAAGCCACTACATGAAAGGATTTGGCCTTTTACAGGTAGCATTACAGGGAAAAAGGGAAAATGAATGAGGTTTATAATAACATTTTATTTAATGATATTATTTGGACAAGTCCGGCGGGCCGTATATGGCCCCCGGGCCTGAGTTTGCTCATGTCTGCCCTATACCCTGGCGTACTCCTACTGTGGAGCTGTCCGTGGTGCTGAAATGCGCCGCTTTGTTTTGGAGGGCCCCCTGAAACAACGCTTTCCCCCCCCCCCCACGACAAAACAAAAGCAGCGCGTTTCAGCACCACGGACAGCTCCACGGTAGGAGTACGCCAGGGTGTAGGCCACAGTGGCGTAGGTCTGCTCGAGTGACACACACACTCACAGACCCTGAAGTTGAGTGATTTGTCCTTGTGTGTCTCCGTTACGCTCCGAAAACTAGAAATAACATCGTTTCATTTGAATCCGTTCAAGACGAAAGTATTTTGAGTCGCCTCCGATCGTATCGTCGTCATCTCGCGTCTTGCATTGCCGTGCAGAGTTCTACCACCGGTGATCGACTGCCACGCTTCTGATAGCGTGCTCTTTATTCATTGATCCCCCCAGCCTGTGGAAGGAGAGCATCGACACGCGTATTGATCCATCCATCCGTCTCCTTGTAGACGACCTCAATGGTCTCGTCTACCGTTGCTTTATCCTCCTTCCGCTTCACGGGTGTTGCTGGAGTCAGCAGAACACATCGTCTGTACTAACTAAGGTGTGTCTCTCTCCACAGATGAGTGGAATCTGATATTTGGTGATCCTACGAAGTTTGGACTGGGTCTACTGTCTGTGTTCTTTGACCTCCTCTTCGTGACTCAGCACTACTGTCTGTACTGGAAGCCGCCGGGGTACGACACGCTACAAGAGGATCAAGACTCGGATTGTCCAGGGATGACTGGATAAAGGACGATCAGTCTCTGTCTGCTGAATTCTGCCCGCTGTGTGGGTGGAATGTCCAAACGAAGATGCGTGAAACCTGCTTCCAGTGAGGACTTTGTTTTAAACTGCAGTCAGACTGAGAGGGTTGCTCCTCTCCTCCTCCGACCGAACTCGGATCGAGATGGAATCTTCATTTTACTCCGCTGCCCTTCTAGGCTTCAATCCCACGTTGTTTTGTTTGTTCCATATTATATATTGTTTTCAACCCCATAGAATCAGCAGCCAAGTGTCAGGTGTTTGTAGGTCTGTGCTGCAGTCATTACGTGTAATGTTGTGGTTCGACCCTCTTTCTAATGTCTATCAGGATCAGAACTGACACTTTTAATTCTGTATGAAAGGTTTTGGTTGAATTGAGGTTATTAAAATCTGATGTAAATAGTTTTTGTTAAACTAAATAGTACAGCAACCACTGTCAGCTTCATGAGGAACAGTTTGACCGGTGAATTCTGTTCTTTGACACGATTTGAAGTTACTTGTCCTGGTTTTATTGCTTCCTCTTGGGTGATGTTACAGTCACTTATGTGACTTGGAATCACATTGGTATCATCATTAGTTGGTGGTAAGGGATGCCGTCAAGCTGAAGGAGTCCCATTCACAATATGTAAAGTATCAGGCACCTAAGAAGCCGAAAAAGTTGTCCATGCTTCCAGACTGGACTACTGCAACTCCTTACTGTCCGGCTGCCCCAAAAGGTCTATTGAACATCTCCGGCTGATCCAGAACGCAGCAGCTCGGGTTCTGATCCAGAATGCAGCAGCTCGGGTTCTGATCCAGAATGCAGCAGCTCGTGTTCTGATCCGGAACACAGCAGCTCGGGTTCTGATCCAGAATGAAGCAGCTCGTGTTCTGATCCAGAATGCAGCAGCTCGTGTTCTGATCCAGAACGCAGCAGCTCGTGTTCTGACGGGGACCAGACTGAGAGAACACATTTCCCCTGTTCTGGCGTCTCTGCATTGGCTTCCTGTTAGAGAACAAATTGAATATAAAATCCTTCTACTCACTTTTAAAGCCCTCACCAGCCAGGCCCCTCCTTACCTTACAGAGATGATTATCCCGTATTGCCCCACTAGGACCCTGCGGTCCCAAAATGCTGGCCTGCTCGTGGTTCCAAAAACTTCCAAGAGCAGACAGGGGGGCGGAGCTTTCAGTTATCGAGCTCCTTTATTGTGGTATCAGCTCCCTGATTGGTTCGTGAGACAGACACCATCTCTATGTTCAAGAGTAGACTAAAGACTTTCCTTTTTAACAAATCAACGTCCCAAATTTGCCACATACATTCTCACACACATGCCGGTTGAAAAGGCAATGACACCCAGGTTGCATTTTTTACGCTGTTGCCATGGCAATGGCCAAAATGTCCCATATTATCCCATTACAGTTGTCACTGAATTGTGGGCGACTAATGCAGCTCAAATCTAAACACTCAGGACAAAAGCGGCGTGCGTCGGCGGGTCAGCTCATCGGCCTGTCGGCCGGCGAGGGCCTACAACGCCGCTTGCGGCTTTAAAAAAGAATTTTGTCTTGTTTTTGCAAAAATGATGAAAAATTGTCGCAATTTCTGATAACTATGTTATTAAGAATCAAGTATTTAAGAGGCCAGAGTTGTACTTTTATTTTTCCAACATGTATTTTATTACGCAGGATATGTCGGATGCAACATTCTATCGCAGTACTGCAAGTCATCGCAATTTGCAGTGACTTTCTGAGGCATCCCACGTAAAAAAAGGAGCTGCAAATAGAGACGTTTGGAGGCTTTTATTGTGAAGGCTGACCGGATGTGACCGGCCTCATTGCCGCGGCTTTGAAAGGAGTGACTGCGGCGACATGGCCGATGCAGTGAGGTTAATTGTACACGGATTTTAAGGAGCGTCGTGAAGATGGCAGAAAGGTGAGTCCACCAGAACCGGCGCGGTGTTTCCGTGGCTGAGCGGCCCGGGTGGAACCGGTCCGGTCCGGCGCGGCGCCGACAGGCTCCCTCCCGGGTTCCAGCCGCGGTCGGATGAGAAGCCTTTTCACACAGAACGCAGGGTTCTCAAAGGGGGTTCTGGGTTGGGCATTCAAGGTGGAAGGAACAGTAGAGAGTGAGGCTCTGCATGGCTGGGTGATGAAGATGATGATGATGATGATGATGATGATGATGATGATGCACCTGTCGTTCTGAACAGGCTTATCTTTACGTGAATGCATCTTCAAAGTGGATGTTTGAAGGAAAGCCACCCATTAATGAATTATGTGCGAGATAGACGCGTTATCCAAAGCCTTCATCGAAGCCGTCCTCATCCTCATCCTCATCCTCATCCTCATCCTCATCCTCGTGATGGATGGAGGCACCTCCCATGAGAGGAAGCCATGGCAGTGCGAGCCATCGTCCACCATGTGGAGTGAGTGACTGAGCCCAGACCCGTGCAGCTCCTGGACCAGGACGCTGTCATGAGAGGGGGGGGGGACGGGGGACGGGGGACGGGGGACGGGGGTCACAGCTAGAACAGCAACATCCCGTTTGGTTAGCGGGCAAAAAGTATTAAACTGTTTCATGTTAACGTCATTGAACAATGCCGCCGTTCTCTGCCGGAACCACGTGCCGCCGTTCTCTGCCGGAACCACGTTCTGCTGTTCTCTGCCGGAACCACGTGTTGCCGTTCTCTGCCGGAACCACGTTCTGCCATTCTCTGCCGGAACCACGTTCTGCTGTTCTCTGCCGGAACCACGTGCCGCCGTTCTCTGCCGGAACCACGTGCCGTCGTTCTCTGCCGGAACCACGTTCTGCCGTTCTCTGCTGGAACCACGTTCCGCCGTTCTCTGCCGGAACCACGTGCCGCCGTTCCCTGCCGGAACCACGTTCTGCCGTTCTCTGCCGGAACCACGTTCTGCCGTTCTCTGCCGGAACCACGTGTTGCCGTTCTCTGCCGGAACCACGTTCTGCTGTTCTCTGCCGGAACCACGTTCCGCCGTTCTCTGCCGGAACCACGTGCCGCCGTTCTCTGCCGGAACCACGTTCCGCCGTTCTCTGCCGGAACCACGTGCCGCCGTTCCCTGCCGGAACCACGTTCTGCCGTTCTCTGCCGGAACCACGTTCTGCTGTTCTCTGCCGGAACCACGTGTTGCCGTTCTCTGCCGGAACCACGTTCTGCTGTTCTCTGCCGGAACCACGTGTTGCTGTTCTCTGCCGGAACCACGTTCTGCTGTTCTCTGCCGGAACCACGTGTTGCCGTTCTCTGCCGGAACCACGTGCCGCGGTTCTCTGCCGGAACCACGTGCCGCCGTTCTCTGCCGGAACCACGTGTTGCCGTTCTCTGCCGGAACCACGTGCCGCGGTTCTCTGCCGGAACCACGTGCCGCCGTTCTCTGCCGGAACCACGTGTTGCCGTTCTCAGCCGGAACCACGTGCCGCCGTTCTCTGCCGGAACCACGTGTTGCCGTTCGCTGCCGGAACCACGTTCTGCCGTTCTCTGCCGGAACCACGTGTTGCCGTTCTCTGCCGGAACCACGTTCTGCTGTTCTCTGCCGGAATCATCTGCCGCGGTTCTCTGCCGGGACCACGTGCCGCCGTTCTCTGCCGGAACCACGTGCCGCCGTTCTCTGCCGGAACCACGTGCCGCTGTTCGCTGCCGGAACCACGTTCTGCTGTTCTCTGCCGGAACCACGTGTTGCCGTTCTCTGCCGGAACCACGTTCTGCCGTTCTCTGCCGGAACCACGTTCTGCTGTTCTCTGCCGGAATCATCTGCCGCTGTTCTCTGCCGGAACCACGTGTCTTCGTACATAAATCATCGACATTTAACAATACCAATAAAGTAAAAATAAATTACTCTATTGATGCAAAATACCAATAAATTAAAAAGAAACATAATATGTGCAACGTAGGTGGACAAAAAGGGGGTTGGGGGGGGGGTTGATCCGGAGAGAGTCGTGATGACTATCTCCGTTTCTGTCCCCCTAAAAGGTGTATCTTTAGGGCCGTTTTGAAGGAGGCCAAAGAGGTGCATGTTTTGAGGGCAGGAGTCAAACAGTTCCACCCTTGGGGGGCAGTATTGTAAAAAGATGATTTACCCATGTTAGTCCTATAGGAGGGGGTAATCAGGTTGTTGTTTGAGCTCCCTCTAGTGTTGTGGCTGTGGGTGTCACTAAATCTGTGGAGGTGTTTATTCAGGTATGCAGGGATTGAGGGGACTGAGGGCAGAGCTGCATTGACTATTTTAAATGCCAATCCCATTTTGAGTTGTTTAACCCTGTCTTCTACCCTGAGCCAAATCACTATATAAATGTTAAATTCAACCCTTTGATGCATGAATGATATGAGTATAAGGATAAATATTTTAAAGAAATAGATATGGATATTTCAGATATTGGACCTAAACGAAATTCATGCGCTTGAAATCTGTTTTCCAAACGCTTAATAGGTAACAGACTGTGAGAATGTTCACATCACTGGTATCTCCTTTATATTAAGGCGGTATGGCTATTTGAAGCAGAGTATTGCAGAGTGCTCCTCAATTGTATTTTATTTTGCTGGTTTTAAAGGGGACAAGAAGAAAGCACTTTGATCCACGTTAGGCTGTAGCATTTGAAGTGTATGCTGTCAACGTAAGAGAGCCCGTGTCTTTTGGCACAGGTAGGATGTTTAATTTGTTAAACTGGGTCATTTGGAACACCAACACAACAACCAATTAGAGCCAATAAATTCCTCCTCATTGTGTCCCGGCTCTCTCTATTTAACTAGCCTGTTCTGCTTCATTTGACGACCATTCACTCTGACAGCTAATGAACCATCTCTTTCTCCTTTCTCTGTCACCGTCAGACACACAAAGTAACTAATACTAATCGTGGCGTCACCAGAGCTCAAAGCTCGGCAGCTTTAAGAGTAGAGCTTATTCCCACAGAGAATGCGTTTAGAAAGTCTGGAATCACATGCAGTTGAAAATGTATTTGCTCAAGTTAAACATGTTCTCCTGAGAGCGTTCACATCAGGACTGCATGCAGGACTTGATTCAGATGTCTGTCCATCCATTCATCCATCCACCAGGGGTGGCTCTGTGGGGGTTAGGGGCTGATGTTGGTGGTGGGTGGGGTCATTCAGGGGGTGGGGGATGATGGGAGCTGGTTGGGTGCCGGTCTGGCCTGCTGTGCCCCGTGCCGATACGTTGGCCTTGGTTTGTTGGCTGTCTCAGCGATTGCTGGGCTGGTTCTTCTGCAGGGGGCCCGAGGGGTCGTTCTCTGGGTGCTGTTGCAGCTTGGGGTGTTCTGGGGGAACCGTGCTGTCCTCATTGGGCCCGAGGTGACACTTCTTTCCTTTGGTGGAGGTTTCATGGGTGCCAGCTCCACCACACCAGCACCTATCGAAACTCAATTTGAGAGTTAACTCCTCCCCTGGTCATTGAGTCAGTGACGGTTGCTGTGTTAGTGTCTGTGGCTGTCACTCTGCTCTGCCTCTTCTCTCTCAGATTTCCTGAGACCTTCTTGATCCGGACAATTATGGTTTGATGAAAGGGGGAGACACAAGGAGCACAAATACATCCACTGCACTTTCTATTCCTCACTTTTTGTCTGTCCGTTTTGTTGGTCCCATGTTTCACCGTGGTGTGCACAGGACTCGATGGCGCAAAGTAGGAAATATAACTTAATAAAACATGATAGGCTAGTCTGCCAAGAGGACAGGTGACGGTCACGATCACATTAAAAATAAATTGCATGAAACTCGAACGATGACTGACACCATGTATGATGTAATTTTTTTATCAAGTAGATAAAAAATATTGGGATTTTGCATGTTCCAAAGTACATAAACAATTCATCAATACTAGATTTAGGCTCCTGCAGTACAACTGGCTCATGAGAACATGTATGACACCATTTCAGCGTAGCCATCCCGAGTAGCCGCCGTTTTCAGCGAAGCCCTGAACGAGTTAATTCTGAACTCTTTCTACAGGTTGGAGTGGGTCGAGATCATCGAGCCTCGCACGCGGGAGCGTATGTATGCCAACCTGCTGACTGGTGAGTGTGTGTGGGACCCTCCACAAGGTGTTTGCATCAAGCGAACTGGTGACAACCAGTGGTGGGAGCTGTTTGATCCCAACACCTCACGCTTCTACTACTACAATGCCACCACTCAGCGGACAGTTTGGCATCGCCCGCAGGGCTGCGACATCATCCCTCTGGCCAAACTGCAGACTCTTAAGCAGCATACTGATGCCACCAACACTCGCCATGCGTGTGGTGGAGGAGGAGGTAGCAGAACATCAGTTGACAACAGCCCGGGACGTAACAGTGTGGTCAGTAGAGAGGGAAGCACCTCGTCCTCTCTAGATCAAGACTTTTCTGATAAACAGAGCAACAGAGAAGAGGCAGACAGGTAAGACCTGGGATCCGTTGGAGCTCGGGGTCTTTGGGCCTTGCTGCCGGCATGCCTCCGTTCATCATCAGTACGTTTGTTTAAGTTTGATTGAAGGTCTTCCACCTCTCAGTAGTCAGGTTTTAACGACTCCCCGGGAGCATTAGCATTCACAAGGTAAATGCTAATGCTAATGCTCCTGGGGAGTCCTATTGTCCTGGTGGTTTTGGTCCTATGGTTTCCTTTCTGCTGCAACAGGATTATAAGTATATGGACTTTACCAGTTATTTAGAACTGAAGAAGCCTCTTGCATGAGAGGTAAAATGCCTTCAATGAAACTTGAACAAGTCCAGTTGATTGTTTTGTTGTTTGTTTTTGTTTTCATCTTCTTGATTTACCATGACCTGGATGACTCAGAACCTACACAGACATCGGTCGGTTTCCAACTACTTCCATTTTAAGTTATTGTATTGCAGAAGTTTTTGCTCGATACAATTTTTGCTTTGAAGTCCCCCTACATGTCACAAAATACTGAGCACAATACCTGCCAATTTCATCACTGGTCAGATTTAGGGTCACTTGAAGAGCTTGTGACAGGATAGAGAACACTATAAAGCACAAAGCATAGATAACTCATTACGTAATCCAAATGATGCCTTTACAAATACAATGTTCCCTCTCTACTTCACGTTTCTCCTTTCGCTCCCTCAGTCAGAACATAGACATTTTTTCTTAGTCCAATCTCGCAAGATTTGTTATATCGTGAGATTTTACGGTAAATAATAAAAAAAAAAAATTCTAATATTTTCATTATTTTTTGGGAAAAACAATCATTTTATAGTCTAAAAGGTGACACAACAGTAAATAAATTAATGAAAATACATTTTGCAACACATTCAAAAAAAGAGTGACAGAGGTAGAAAGAGGGAGAGACAAGCACAGGTAAGATGAAAGACAAAAACAGAGTGGAAGAGAGAGTGATAGAGAGACAATGACACCGAGCAGAGAGAGCCACAAAGACAAGTCAGAGAGAACAGGAACAGACAAAACATAAATGCATTCATTTACAATCTATCCACTGTTTCATAATACTGTATCTGGACTAGGGCTTTCATGACATCAAAAAATGTCACGATAACGATATTATCACGATATCAACAAAAATTTAAATCATAATGGTGCAATCATTTCAATTCATCTTTAACTTGTTAGGGTCCAAGCATGAAGTGCAAGGAACCTATTGTTTTGTTAGTTTTTTCTCTTTTGCCAGATGAATTATACTCAAAATACCTGTCAAAGGAGGTATTGAAACAATAGTAGTACAGTAACTGCATACATAATAAAAAACAACAACAAAAAAAACAATTGTTTCCGGATGGCGCCTCCGACGGTCGCCCTGGTTCTATCGTGCGCTCTGTGTTTGTTTTTTTATTTTAATTGTGCGTCTGTTCTTACACCTGTGAAGAGCTACCGGTAATAAACTTTAGGTCAACGACTCCCACAGACCTTTTACCCGTTGTTATTTTTTTCTTGCTGTGGAATTAGTAAATCTTTTGGCCATAGTGAGACGCCAGAGAAGAGGGAAGCGTGCCGACGTTCTCGTACGCCTCCGCAGACGTGGATCTCGCACGCCCTTACCTGGAATATTTCTCTCTAATGTCCACTCCCTCAGCAACAAGGAGGAGGAGCTGGTGCTGCTGAGGATGAAAAGTTCTTATTTTTCGCACTCTGAGCAATTGTACCGACAAATGTTCCTAGTCTGTGCACCCTCACTGACAATAACAATAAACTTACCGTAATTGCTGAACTATTATGCGCACCTGTGAAAAAGCCGCACCCACTGAATTAAAAAATATATATATTTTGTACTAAAATAAGCCGCACATATTCGTAAGCCGCAAGTGCATTGAGACAAATGATATTTAACGGAACACGGCTCGTAACGATATCCGCAGCAGGTCTTCAAGGTGAACGGCGTCTGGCATGTTAGATCAAGGGAAGTCGGCAAATCAGATCCGTAACTTCGGGATAAGGATTGGCTCTAAGGGCTGGGTCGGTCGGGCTGGGGTGCGAAGCGGGGCCGGGCTCGAGCCGCGGCTGGGGGAGCAGTCGCCCCGTCGCCCTCCCTTCTCCGCCCGTCGGAGGCTGCGCGGCGCGCGCGCCCGCCTGGCGGGGTGTCCCCGTACCCCTTGCCCCCATGCCCCTCATCCTCCGTCCGCGGGAGCGTGGTGCGGCAGGGGTGGGGACGCCCGGGAGGTCGAGGGGGTGGGTGCCTTCCCCGCTACGCGGCGTCGGACGCGCCGCGTAGCGGATGGCGGACAGGCGGCGGGGACCGGGTACGGCGGTCCGGCGGCGGCGACTCTGGACGAGCGCCGGGCCCTTCTCGCGGATCTCCCCAGCTACGCGCAAGCGGGGCTTTCCCTCCGGGCGGGCGGGCGTTAATTTTGTAACGAAAATAAATAGGCTTTAACGAAACACGGCTCGTAACGAAAGTGGGAAAATATACGTAAATTTGCCGCGTCGTTGCATAAACCGCAAGGTTCAAAATATTGGAAAAAAGTAGCGGCTTGTACACTGGGAATTACGGTATTCTAATAAGTAAAGCAAAACCTGCCCTGGATTATAAATCACAATGCATACTTTATTGTTGGATAGTTTTACCCTATTTAAGTTACTGTGCAGAGATTTGGGGAAGTAATTATAGCACCACCTTAAATCCACTTATCAAACACCAAAAATGGGCAATGTGAATAATTCATAAAGTTGGCTTCAGGGAACATACACATCCTTTCTTTCTTCAACGAAATTTGTAAAATTATCCCAATATTGTAGAACTTTTAACAGCTCAATTTATGTATAAGGCATGTAAATCATGTTGCCAATGAATATACAAAAACTATTTCAAAATAGCCAGTGAGGGGCCGATATATATATATATATTTATATATATATAGATATATATTTAAAATTTGGCAAATTCAAACAAATAGGAAAATATGTTGCCCTTCTTATTGTGGTGTAAAGACTGGAATAACGTGTGTGAATATAAAACAATTCAAATATCAATACAAAATAAAAGGGTTTACTAAATATAGTAATGATAATAATGATGTGATGAGGGCAAAATCTTAATATGTTTTGCATTTTTACTGCTGCAAAATATTGATTTCTACTTGCATAATGTGTTTTTGTTCCTGAATTGCAGGATGTAATATTATGTTTGCATAATTTTGAGACGGTAAGGGGTGGGATTTAATACTTTTTTTAATACCCACTCAAGAACTAACTTTGCATGGTATCTTTGAATTTATAGATTTCAGTGGGGACCAAAAAGGAAATGTGTTTTTTTTGCTGAGCTATTTCTTTCTCACATGGGTGGTAAAGGTTTTTTTTGAGACAAATACTTGTACAGTAATGACAAAGGGAATAAATATTTGCATAGAACTTAAGGCATTTATAACATTGATGAAGTCTCATATTATTAAATTGATAATAATAAGCTTTATTTATATAGCACTTTTTTAGAAATAAAATTCCCAAAGTGCTTTAACAGATAATAACAAATCAACATGAATCATTTAAACAAAAAATACATATTAAACAAACATTCAACAATGTAAAACGCGTGTATAAAAGCAACAGAGGCGTCAGGGCACAAGTGATGAGACTAGGTACCCAGCAATAATCATAAAATAATAAAACAATGTTCAAAAATAAAAAAATAAAAAATATTAAAAATCTAAATTAAAGTAAATGAAAAGTAATTAAAACAGAGGACTCCATCAATTAAAAGCCAGTCTATATAAATACGTTTTAGTGTTTTAAAAGAAGTAACTGAATCTGCAAGCCGTATATTTTCAGGCAGAAGAAGCATGATAGAAGCTAAAAGCAAGTTAAGTTCAGTCATGCTGTTGTTCTGTACTCACATTTGACCTCTTCTCCTCTCCTCTCCTCTCAGGACTTCTCCTTTTAGATGGAACACTGGTACAAAGGAGCGAATGCTGATTAAAGTTACAGACAGAGAGCCCAGCTTCTTGATCAACCAAGGAAATGGATACTCCCCTTGTGACCCTTGTGGAACTGGTCCTCCACCTGGTGGGAGCGTCGTCTCACGAACTCGCCGTTCCTCTGGAGGCAACATGCCTTCAGACGCCGATGGTTCCCATGTTAACTATGTTGACCGGCGTCAGTCTCCCTTCCTAAAGCGTAGAGAATTAGGGAGCACAGGTTCTCCCATCCGTTCCTCTGCTGATTCTCAGCCTCCCTCACCTCGCTACACCTGTGACGCCCCACTATATGAGGAGCCACCATCAGACTACCAGTCTCCTCCTATATATGAGGAGCCTCCCACTGACATGCACCTCTCTGACTCCTCCACTCTCTACACAGGCAAGTCACCTACCCGCAAGTCCTCTGGCTCCTTGTATCACTCCCCAAAACAGAGTCAGTCACCCTACGGCCAGCTGGTTCTGACCAGGCAGAAGTGCCCAGAGAAGACCCAGAATCTAGAGTACAGTCCTGTTGGGAAGGAGTATGTCAAGCAGTTAGTGTATGTGGAACAGTCATCATCCAGCCCCAGCTTCAAGACTGCTGATCACATGCTTCACTACGGTGGTTCATACGGGGGTTCCTATACCCTGCAGCATAGTCAGTCTTTGATCAGAGACCCCCGTCTTCTGCTGGACTACAGTGGGGAAGATGGAGAAGGAGGTCAGAGGTTGCTTTATGAGGACTCCATGTCATGGATGTCCACCCAGACCCGTTCCCTTTCCTCATCCTCCACAGGTGGTACTGGGACTTTCTCTCCTGGCGGAAGTCGCAAACGCAAGTCCCGCAAGCCATCACTCCCACAAGAACTTGCACGCTGTGGAGGGCTGGAGGGCACAGCATCTGAGGCAATACTGGCCCAGGCCAGGCTGGCATGGGAGGCCCAGCAGGTGATGAAACAAAGGAGCAGTTGGGATTCTGGCCAGGGAAAGGGGGTAGCCCAGAGTGGCAGCTCCAAAGACGGATATGAGAGCGACGGGGCAGTGCCTCTGCCATTGCCGGGACCAGTAGTGAGGGCATTCAGCGAGGATGAGGCGCTTGCACTGAGTGACAGCCACCTCTGGAAGCGTAGCACGTTTGATCGGCTAGGCTTCCACCAAGCACTGCTGGAGAAAAGCCTCTCAGTGCAGACCAATCTGGCTTCAACTGAGGCTTGCCTCCATCCCTCACAGGTACAGCTGCATGATGGGACTTTAGGTAGAATACAATTACAGTTTGTCCATTGCCTGGGTTCTGTTTGTTCGTGTGTGTTTTGTTTTGTTTTGTTCAAAGTGAATATGATTTCTCAAAAAATGTTCAAGATAGATTAATACAGTTTTTTAGAGGTACCATTTCTCCACAAGTTAACGCAGTTCCCAAACACTTCTATGAAATGTCTGTGCCAGTGTTTGGTCCAAACAGCAAACAGATGCTGCAGGACAGCGTCCCTCATTTCTGTCTCAAACAGATGCTGCAGGACAGCGTCCCTCATTTCTGTCTCAAACAGATGCTGCAGGACAGCGTCCCTCATTCCTGTCTCAAACAGCTCCGTCGGAAATGCTCTGAACCCCAAAGCAAACGTATGTTCGTAGCTACCATGGTAAAGAGATGTGAGGCAATGATTTTAGCACACAATAAAACATTTTTTGCCAATTCTCACGGAAACATTAACACCAAAAATAAACTACTTCTTCCACTCATGCAGGAGACACACAGGGAGAGCTGGATGTGCAGAGCGCAATCAGGGGGGCGTGTCTCTACACACACACACACACATAGAAGTCATTTTATAAATATAATGCACCATTTGAAATCACATATTGTCCTTTATAGGACAACTCCTCACCATGTCCCTCCCGCCTACAATGGGAGGGATATTGAAGGTTAGACGTTTTGGAGACATGGTCAGAGAGTCCAGACTTTGATGGTTTGGACATGTCCAGAGGAGAGACAGGGACTATATCTGTAGAAGGGTGCTGAGGATGGAGTGGCTGGTGTTGGGGAGGACGATGCAAAGGACGGGGTGAAGTGGAGAAGGCTGGGTTGTTCTCCCTCACGGGACAAGAAGACAGTCCAGGAGTAGTCGGTGCTCTAATCCAGAAGGTGCTATAGCCATTTAAACTATGGCGTTCATGGCTTTCTTCGGGTACCATGTCATGGAATATCTTGTATTAATCCACAACAGTTTCCTCTCATTGATAGAATATTGATAAATGGATGAATCTGTGCTGCACTGAGCTTTGTTGATATTAACATGGATATTGATCCCACTGAACTGAAGAAACTTTCTCTGTCTCCTCACTCATTCCCTGCCTTTCCTCTTTCTGCTATTTCACTTGCTAGTCCGAGGACCTTGGAGCCTGTGCCCAGTTTGAGGCTAGTAGAAATGCAAGGAACATAATGCCAAGTGCTAGCTGTGGCATTTTCCCAGAATTCACCCTGAGAAAGCCGTCCTCAGAGACTGACATCGAGAACTGGGCATCCAAGCACTTCAACAAACACACGCAGGTAGACCTCCCCAAAATGTTTATGCACCGAAATAGAGTCCATAATCAAGCCTTTGTATGGAAAATGTCCAGAGATCATTTATAAAAATGTGTTAGCAAAGCGCCAAAAAGCCGTCTCATTAAATTCCGTTATCCTTTGCCTCTCCTCTAACTGCTTCTTTTTCTGATCTTGTAATTCTCTGCGTTTGCTTCCTCAGGGCCTATTTAGAAGGAAGGTGTCCATTGCCAACATGTTGGCCTGGAGCAGTGAGCCCATCAAGAAGCCCATGATTGTGACAACAGATCGCATGGTGAAAAGGGAGGCAGTGGACATCTTTAAGCTCATCCAGACCTACATGGGGGACCGGCGCACAAAGGCAGACTCCCTTTCTGTGGCTCTAGAGGTCTGTGGACAGCCTGCATCCCTTCTCTGCCCTGAACTAGACCTAACCTGGGGGTCTCCCCTCTTATATGTAATTGATTCTCTCCAGAAGAGATTCTTTTCACTAACTCCTTGCTGTCTTACCTTGGTATCGCTCTTATTACTAACTTGACTTTTCCCAAGGTTGCTACGGGTCATGAGTGGTCTTACTCCCAGTGGCAGGAACAGGTGTAGAGGCCAGGGTCTACCAGGGGAGATCCAAGGTGCAGGCTATGAAGAGATGTCCCTGAGACGGTCCAATAAATAGTAGCAGGGTGTAAGATGCTAGCTGGATCAGTGTACATGGAGAGGCAAATGGTGGCTGGAATAGTTTACAGGAATATCTGTGCCCATATGGACTAGAAGTATCCAAATCCCAATGGGACATACCACCAAAGATTACTGAGAACAGCAGGGCCTATGTCCCCCATATGCCCCCTTTTGTGTGGGGACTTGTCTCTCTCTCTCTGTGTGTTCCCCTTGCTGCTATATAAATAAGATTGACATGGCAATCTGTCTTAGGCATGAAACTATTTCCAGTTATGGTTTCGCCAGCAGGTTAGGCTTAAATAGGAGCAAAACCTCAATTTGGAAATTAAATGTATGACCTCTGTACAGAAGTGTGATGAGCATCTGCTGATAACTGAACCAGGATCAGTTGGCTCCCCTTCTTTTTAAAGCTCTGCTAAAGCTTGAAGTCAGAAGAATGAAAATAATTTAGAATAAAAAAATATGTATTTTCATATTTGCATGGGAAGAAATGGCTGTGAGTTTAGTAGTTCCAGTTTGTATTTTTCCAGTATGTATTTTTTAACAACCAAAACCCCTTCTTGCATAAAGAAAACGCAGTTAAGCATCTCTAAGCCTATACAAACGAAGAACAAATATTCAACATATTCTACAACACACCAACCAATGATAAAGTGTTATAAAACAGCCACAATATGTCTTTGCTCTGTCCAGTTAGCAGCCTAAGCAGGGAAGCCCAGACTTCTCTCTCCCCGGCCACTTCTTCCAGCTCCTCCAGGGGGATCCCGAGGCGTTCCCAGGCCCGCTGAGAGACAGTCTCTCCAGCGTGTCCTGGGTCTTCCCCGTGGTCTCCTCCCAGGGAGGTGTTCAGGAGGCATCCTAAATAGATCCCCGGGACACCTCATCTGGATCTTCTCAACGCGGAGGAGCAGCGGCTCTACTCCGAGCTGCTCCCGGATGACGGAGCTTCTTACCCGATCTCTAAGGGAGAGCCCAGCCCCCCTATGGCATGTTTTGGCCAAACGAGTGAGACGCCGGAGAAGAGGGAAGTGTGCCGGCATTCTCTCTCGTCCGCCTCCGCAGACGCAGATCTGGCACGCCCTTACCTGGAATCTTTCTGTCTAATGTCCGTTCTCTCAGCAACAAGATGGACGAGCTGGTGCTGCTGATGAGGAGAAATAAGGACTTTTCATCCTCTTGTGTTTTGTGCTTTACGGAGACTTGGCTTTGCGGACAGATCCCGGACAATGAGCTCCAGCTGGAGGATATCCGGTGTGACTCGGTGCTCTCCCGCAAAACAAAAGGCTGTGGACTCTGTTTCTACATCAACAATGGCTGGTGCACCGACGTGACTCCGATCGCCCAACACTGCTAATGACAAGCCCTGGTTCACGTCGAAGCTCAGCCAGATCAGACGTGAGAAAGAAGCAGCATGTTCCCCATTTCCAGTCCCACTGCCGTCCGCCTCCGCCTTCCTCGCTCCATGAGGATTCATCCGACCTTCCACGTCTCCAGGATCAAACCAGTCAGTTCCAGCCCGCCTCCAGGCCCCCCCGGCTGGTTGCTGGGGCGCCTGCCTACACCGTCCGGCGCCTCCTTCGGTCCCGGCGTCGTGGGAGGGGTTTCCAGTACCTGGTCGACTGGGAGGGGTACGGTCCAGATGAGCGCTCGTGGGTCCCGGCGCGGGACATCCTGGACCCGTCCCGTCATCCGGGACTTCCGTCGGGACCACCCTGACCAGCCCGGGGGAATGTCGGGTGCCGTTCCTGGAGGGGGGGGGGGGTTCTGTCACACCTTGAGGCGGGCCGGTGTCGTTCCCCCACTATCTCTCCCTCTCTTCACCTCCCGGTGCTCCTGCAATCAGCTCATTCCCGTCACCTGTGCTCCCGTCACCACCTGCACCACATCAGCAATCAGCCCGGACACCACACCCCCACCAGATTGTTAGCGATGTTCCCTACCTTCCAGCACTTCAGACCGACCTCCCGTGTACCGACCCTGCCTGATTCCTGGACTCTGTCTCTTCGCCTGCCCCTTCGGATCTGTCATGCTTTTGGGTTTTTCCTGCCTCGGTCCGTGACAGCCTGACCATTCAGTATCTTAAATATGAATAGTAAAAACTTTTGATCCTGAAGTGGATGAGAAGCCAATGCAAGGAAGTGAGAACTGGTGTGAGAACCAGTTAGAAGGCGAGCAGCAGCGTTTCACACCTTCTGCAGTTGCCACAAATAGCGTTTGTCTAAATCAGGGGTACAGGCAGCCCTTTTCATGGCGCGTGCCACTTTACAATATACTCAAGGCCAGAGTGCCAACACTTAATGCTTTAATAAAATCATTTGGAAATGATCTGCAGTATTCTTGCAAAGGGGGAGCACCACCCCGGTCTGCCACTCCGGAGCCGCTGTCCCCGAACTCCATACAATATTACAGACACACATCAACCAAGACCAACCTTGATTTATTCATACTTATGAGGGCTGTCCAACTGCACTTAGTCTGGCCCATCACCCAGGATCTGTTTGCCATGGGAGACCCTACCAGGAGCATAAAGCCCCCGACAACATAGCTCCTCGTATTATTCAGGCGCTCCAACTCCCCCACCATGATAAGGAGACAGTCAAGGGGAGACCATGAATGTGAACAGAGAAATCATACTCATTGTGCTGGTTTTTGTGCATCAGGCATGAACAGCCATCAGAGTGATCATCTACACTAAAAAATATATCATTAATCCTCATTCAGAAACCATTTGCAAGAGAAGAAGGAACACTTTCCCCTGCCTATCTTCCTCAGGTGGTGGTGCGTGGATGGAGTAACCAGAGCCTGCGGGATGAGCTCTACATCCAACTGTGTCGTCAAACGACAGAGAACTTCCGCTATGATAGTCTGGAGAGAGGCTGGGAGCTCATGGCCATCTGTTTGGACTTCTTCCCCCCCACACCCCACTTTCATACCTACCTGGAGAGCTACATCTGTCGACACATGGACCCTCTGAATGACACCAAAGGTGAGGAAGCAGTGCACTTACAGTCTCATAAGAGTGCAAAATAATTTTCGCTCTAATCATGTGTAACAGTAATTTATACATTTCCTTTTCATTTGTCAATCCATCCACTCTCTTTGTGCTAATTCCTCACCTAGATTGTTGTTTCACATGTGATCTCCAGTTTGAGGGAAATATATGGATTCTTGACTTCTAAATATTGTTCAATGTTCAGCAATGTTCCCTAACTTTGTTTGTTTGCTTTGTGGAGCATCTACAAAATGAACTGAAAGTCAGCGTTAAGCTCCTACAAACGAACCAGAACTCCAGATTCAGCCTAGATGTATCTGTGTTCATTGGCAGAAAGAAAAGAAGTCTTCACATTTTGGATTTAACTAGGTGAATAGGTACAAGCCTCCTATTGATAACTACTGCATGGGCGATGATCTTTCAGCTTGCAACAAGTTACTTCACCCCAACTGACGCAATGAGTTGCTTCTCATTTCTAAAACAACCATGTTGGAAAACGCATCCTGTGGTTGTGGAAAAGATGTCTGAGAATGTCGAATCGTTGGCATGGATCAAGAGTTGTCGTTAAACGAGTGTGACAACCAGCGGTAGTGATTTACCCAACATGCATAGCCCTTCAATTGTGACTTCATAAACCTGTAGAGTAGACAATGTTACATAGCAGCAGTTGGGGGGGGGGGGGGGGGGGGGAATAAAAAATATTTTGGGGTCTTGAGAAGCTGCAGCATTTATTAATGCCCATGGCAGCCCATGCCGTACATTTACTGCCATAGTGACAAGTTACTGCTAACGATTTGCTCCGCTTCACTGTGACTTTTCTGCCCAACACGAACGCCCTGATTATCAAAGGAGCTCTGTGATGCTAACATTATCGTTTGTGTAGATGACTTTTAAAGAATGAGCTCCAATGGATATTGAATACAGGCGACGTAATTAGTTGGTTGAGATGTAGCCAGTTCAAATGAGGATGTACTTACCTTTCAGAAAGGCCAAGGGGGGAGATCTTGTCCCCATGGTGTAACTATGCCTTCTTCTCTGTTACTCTAGGAGTAGCCATAAGCAGCTATGCTAAATACTGCTACAGGAAACTGTCAAAAGCTGCATTGACTGGTGCCAAGAAGGTAAGCAGGTTTGGCTTTGTGTTATCATCTTGTCACTTCTGCTCAGATCAAATGACAAAATTATTTCTTTCAGACATCCCCTAATGCAAAAATCCATGTTTGTTATCAAAGGCATCTGAACGCAAGTAAAGACCTTGAGCCATGCCACTACTGGGTCTGAAAGCATTGATTCATTTAATCTCCCCAAACACGACCCCAAACCTTTACACCCCTCTAAGCAAAGTAAGAGTGTTCAGCAGGGAACTGTGGGGCAGTGACCTCCCTACAAAGTGTTCAGTCTGCTATTTGGTTCTGTCGTAATCTCACATGGATACTACAGTTCTCTCTGTAGTAGAGTGAAAGAGACCCATTTAAAGAGAGCAGAGACACAATATCAACACACACATACATACAGTACATGTTAATGGGCAGGTCTTCTAGGAGAGGAAGCCCAGCAAGGACAAGAAAACACAAGTCCCACTTCTTACTGCGAAGCTATCAAGTAACACAGAGAGAGTGTATAACTGGATTCTACATTCATTCTGCCAATGCATTTCTATTTAATGTATTTATTTTTAATTTTCTCTTATCCTTACCCTGTCATGTGTCCAGGGCTTGCAGAAACCTTGTCTGGAGGAGATTAAGCATGCCAGGAATGCCATTTTCAGCCCTTCTATGTTTGGCTCATCCTTGGAAGAGGTGATGGCACTCCAGAAGGAAAGATATCCAGACAACCAACTTCCCTGGGTACAGACTCGGCTTTCAGAAGAGGTTCTAGGGCTCAACGGAGACCAGACAGAAGGTATCTTCAGGTGAGTAGGAGAACAGAGCGGCAAAACTGAGGAATGTAATGCTTGCCTTTAATTCCATATGAAAATCAGCATTAGATGTGGCCATTTGTTGATCCACCTTGAACTCCCACCTTATCATGGTGGGGGAGTTTGAGTGCCCGAGGGGCTGTGTTGTCATGAGCTTTATGATCCCGATAGGGTCTCCCAGCGCAAGTAGGTCCTGGGTGACGAATCAGACTAAGTGCAGTTCAAAAGCCCATATGAGGGTCTCAGCCCAGAAGGCGTCCACCGAAGGAACCAGGGAATGGGTGCAATGTGATTGGGTCGCAGTTAACAGCAGGGGGCGTAACGACTTGATCCCCAGACAGGGATACAAGCTCTTGGGACATGCGATTGGGGAAGGAGCCAGAGCTGGTGAGGGGCTTTGAGAAGTACCGTATAGATCTAGTCGGCCTCGCCTCCACCCGCAGCTTGTGCTCTGGAACCCGGCCTTCTTGGAGTCTTTGGGAGGGGTACTGGATAGTGTTCCTGCTGGAGACTCCCTTGTTCTTCTTGTGGATTTCAATGCGGATTTCAATGCTTACATGGGCAGTAAGAGTGAGACTTGGAGGGGGGTGATTGGAATGAGTGGCCTCCCCAATTTGAATGTGAGTGGTGTTCTGTTGTTGGACTTCTGTGCTAGTCACAGTTTGTCCATAACAAACACCTTGTTCAAGCACAAGTATGTCCTTAATGCACGCGGCACTAGGACACCCTAGTCCAGAAGTCGATCAACTTTATTGTTGTGTCATCAGACCTTAGTGTCTTGGGCACCAAGTGGAAGAGAGGAGCAGAGCTGTCAACTGATCACTACCTGGTCGTGAGTTCGATCCGCTGGGAGGATCGGGGGCTGGACAGACTCGGCAGGCCTAAATGTGTTTTAAGGGTCTGCTGGGAACGTCTAGCAACTAGCACGTCTCGCTTTGAGCACCACAAAGGTGGGCACTGACAGTAATGAGCTCATAAACCATCTCCCTGTCTCCTGCATGAGTCGAAGAACAACACCATTACCATTCGCTGGTAATGTCTGGCGAAAATGTGATTTTTTTTATTATGTGCTAAAAATGTCCCTCACGGTTACCATGGTAGCGTGTGTGCTCGCTATGAACGTACTTTTGCTTCCGGGTTTAGAGCGGTTTGAGACAGAAATGAGGGACGCTGTCCTCCAGCATCTGTTTGAGACAGAAATGAGGGACGCTGTCCTGCAGCATCTGTTTGAGACAGAAATGAGGGACGCTGTCCTGCAGCATCTGTTTGAGACAGAAATGAGGGACGCTGTCCTGCAGCATCTGTTTGAGACAGAAATGAGGGACGCTGTCCTGCAGCATCTGGTTGAGACAGAAATGAGGGACGCTGTCCTGCAGCACCTGTTTGCTATTTGGACCAAAGTCTGGCACAGATATTTCATACAAGTGTCTAAGAACTGCGTTAACTTGTGGAAAAGGGGTAGAATATGGGATCTTTAAAGGAGATATGCAATGCTAACTTTATTCTTTACGTAGACGACCGAAGAATGAGGAGAGAATCCTGTGGATTTGATTCATCAGTCAGTGACACTAAACAATTCTAAGAAAACGTTGAGCTCACATTGTTTGCGAGTGAAAATCATTAGTAGCCCGTTGATATAAATGATCATAGGAAATATCAGCGGAGGCCAGCAGCATGCTCAAGCTACTCAACACAGTTCTTTCCATATCCCTTCATTGCCCAGCTTCTGAGGCGGCAAGGTGGGCGAGTGGTTAGCGCTGTCACCTCATGGCAAGAAGGTACCGAGTACGAATCCTATCTGCGTGGAGTTTGTATGTACTCCCCATGTCCGTGTGGGTTGTCTAGGAACGGGTTCTCTGGGTGGGTCGCGTGGTGTACCCCGCCTCTCTGGGATAGGCTCCAGCAACTCCCGTGACCCGCAGGCAGAAAGGCGGTCGACGAAGAATGAATGTCCAGCTGCTCAGAGGATTTTAACTGCTTTGACAGTGACAACATAGTGTAAAGAAATATGTATTATAGATGATACCTCCAACAGAGGGCAAGTTCAACCGGCCTGTGTTTCATCCCCAGGGTACCAGGGGACATAGATGAAGTCAACGCCCTCAAACTGCAAGTGGACCAATGGAAAATCCCCACAGGACTAGAGGACCCACACATTCCAGGTAAACGGGTCCGGAGAATGCTGCTGAATGAACCTTCTGTCCACTCTTGTCCTGGTTCTGTCTCGGCTTAGACAGCTGGTGTCAGGGACACGAGAGGGACAAGTCCTTCACGCTCTGGCTCACAGCACTGACGAGGAAAGCCCCTGAAGATGCAACGGCTCATTTTAATGGGGGTCCTTGATCATAACGCAAGACAATACAATACTATATTACATTGGTCGGCAACCCAAGGCACGCAGAGAATATTAACTCATTGAGTGCCATTCACACAGACAGCCCAGGCAGACGGCCACTCAGACACACACTACGGACAATTTGGACTGACCAATTCACCTCATTTGAATGTTTTTTGCAGAAACCCTGTGCAGACACTGGGAGAAAATACACACTCCACACAGAAAGGACTCAAACCCACAACCTTTTTGTTGTTAGGCAACAAAAAGAAGATGTATTAGCCTTGTCTTCAAGAAATTGGATGGAAAATGAACTGCCATTTGTGCTACCTTCCGATGAGGGGAGCATCATGCACGTTAGATCATTACTGGGCTTTAATTCTTAAAATGCCTTCATTTAGTCCTCACACAGGTTTCACACCTGCTTTGGGTTCTGTCCCTGTGTCTCCCCAGCGTCTCTGCTCAAGCTCTGGTATAGGGAGCTGGAGGAGCCACTGATTCCTCATGAGTTCTATGACGAGTGTATCCATCACTATGACGACCCAGAAGCAGCCGTCAATGTGGTGCTGGGTCTGCCACACATCAACAAGCTGGTGCTCTGCTACCTCATCCGCTTCCTACAGGTGAGAGACACACTACAACTGGATTACAAAGCAGCGTGCTCCAGCAGTGGTCCCCAACCACCGGGCCGCGCTACAGGACTCGCCACTGTTTTAGACGGTGGAAAACCTCTGGGAAAAGGTCTAACGTCGAATCAAGAAACTGTTTTCAAGGCTGGAGGGACAAACTTTAAAAGGCATTTAGCAAAGATTTGCTCATGAGATTTGAGCATCGAATGGGGAAGAAAAGACAAGGCATCATTATGCCCTGATTAATCGCCTGTCATCCCAGCAGCACTTAAAACAATGGCTGATGGTGGACATTAGCAGAATTGGACTGAATTGCAAAAACCAATTTAACCATAACAATAATCACTTGCTGTAAAACTAGCGTCAATGTTTCTGATGACAGTCGTATGTGACTGAATTAGGTAGCGTGACTCGGGATGTAATTCCATAGATACCCAGACCCCAAAGAGGGCAGACCTGGATTCCCTCTGCTACAACAATGGAATATTCCCAGCAGCAACTTAGAATATAAATATCGGCAAGTACGACGATGGTCAGCTAAAAGTGAAGGATCCCAAGAGGAAGTTGAGATGGTTGAATACTATAACCTGCTATATGACATGCATTGAAAATGTATTTTTCTAAGAATCATTGTCGGTCATTGTCACACAGAAACATCTGCATTTGTCAGAAGCCATCATTATATTACTCACTCATACTCTTGAGTTACAAGTTACTTCCAGGACAAATGACACTCTATTGAACAGAGTTGCTGAATGATCCCCACCTGGTCAAGTGTTTATTGATAACTTGTCTGCCCTTTCTGTTTGCTTGTGTGTCCTATAAGCCCATATAAAGGCTTATAAACCCATATAAAGCATTATATAAGGACTTATAAGCCTTCATTGCCAAACGCATCATATCCTTTCAGGATTTTGAGACTACTTCAGAAGTTCGATTTTTGTTTCCCCGACGCATGCATCTGCATTTTCTATGAAAAGATTCCAGATTTTGCGAAAGTTACATAAATGAGAGCAATTGTATAAAAATGTATGTTTTTTTTTTTTTTTTTGACACATTTGGCGGAATGTTCCATTAAGACCTTATTTTCCAAAAATTAGAACGTTCTGACGATGACTTCATGGGGCGGGCTTTAAAGAGTTAAAGGGTGCACGACACCAGATAATAAATAGATAAGTAATAAAAACTAAATTAACCATGGTGCAGGAAGCTGCCAGACAGGTCTGATACAACCCAACTTACAGTATCGTGTGCGAGGAGCGTTTGGCAGCGTCCAATAACTACCTTGTGTAGTTACTGTAGACAACTTTAAAAAGGTAAAAACAAATAATGAACCGGACTTTTGTGGGTTGTTTGTGCAGGTATTTTCCCAGCCTGCCAATGTGTCCATCACTAAGATGGACGTGAACAACCTGGCCATGGTCATGGCTCCCAACTGTCTGCGCTGTCAGTCCGACGACCCAAGGACCATATTTGAAAACACTCGCAAGGAAATGTCCTTCATCCGGGTGCTCATCCAGCGGCTGGACACCAGCTTCATGGATGGGATGCTATAGCCCCTCCCCCAGCCCTGGAACGCCATACATACTCATTGTTACTGCTGTCTTGTCCAACGTGTTTACTGTCTGGAACTAAGGGAAATGTCCGTGTTTCCGGTTTGTTTTTTGCTGTACATTCTGACTTTTACATTAGAAAAACACTAGTTCCAGTTTTCATACAATAAGAGTACTGTATGTGCCTTCACATAAATGACACCGCACTTCATTCGGATTAATTCCATCTACTAAGTGGCTCGAGTGAACACAGAAGTCACCCAAGGTAGCAGGCCGTTGCTATAGCAATGCCACGCCAGGATAACGTGTAAAACTACATCAACGTGGCAAACATTTGCGTTCTCTTCCATTATTAAGCTGTAGTGTGACAGTCCTGCCTCTTTTCATGTGTTCAACCAATCCCAGATCCTTTATTCCAGCCGAGGTTCTTCTTGTCCAGTGAGAGAACACAAGAGTGTTAAAAGGTTCGGGGTTTCTGGAACGGAGTTTTACCAGGACTTCGAGGGGAGTTCTTGGACCTAAGCTGGAAGTCTTCAATACTATTAGAAGATGCTCAGTGGGGGCTGCGATCACATTTGGTTACTGGTTCTGTTGGGGTGGTGGGACTGCAGATATCTCAAAGTCCCATCTCGTACTCGCTCGCGTAGTGAACCCAGTTTTCATTGCATGGGAATTAAGGATTATTATATTATTAGTATTAAAGAGTAAAAGCCTCAGGTGTTACCAAGGAAACCAAGTTATTTATTTAGTGGGTAACCATGGCATAAGCAGGACGGAGTGATGTTCATGATTAACGATCAATGGCGCAGAACCAATATCCCATGATCAATAGAGGAGTATAAATATACAGTATAAACTAATCAACAGTGATCATATTTCTTTTCTTGGATTCGTGTTATGTGGAGCATATGAACTGATTTTTCTCTGTTTCCCTGCACGTGCGCGCACACACACACACACACACACACACCTCTGCACATGCAGGACCTAAAGTACAGGACAGAGTCATGCCATTCATTTCCATCGCTCCCACCTGAGATGGAAGTAGAGGAAAAGACCAAAAGGCGTGGCTGCATTTGAACAATTATGTGTTAACAATAGTTCTCCTGTTGACTTCATAAAAATGATGCTGGTTGCTAGCAGGCCACTGTTAGCTGGCCAAGTTGACGCATGGTCTGGGTCTGGGCACAAGGAACGTGGGTTATATGTAGTCGCTTTGTTATTCATGGTTGTGTTTCAGGTTTTACATGAATTAACCAATCAGACTTCCTCGTCCATTCCCTTTAAAATCCAGGTGTACCTCACCTGGAGCATTGCTATTCAACCAGCATCACCGGCCTCGACTGAGGGACAGGTATGTGGTCTCTAGTGGATCATCTGCCTCCATGTGCGCAGTCAGCCATCTTTAACTGAGGAGGAGGAGGCTTGTGGCGCATCATGTGGAATAAGTCTCGTGATGCAGAGAAACGATCCTTCTGGTCAGCAGCTGCTGGGATGCAGCGTTCATAAGGTGCATCCATATAAGCATATGAACACGTTTCTAAAGTCCTGCTCCTTCCATGATTTGTGCACCTTCCCTCCTGCTGAGCCCCTGATCTCCCCACAGAGGAGAATCCCTCAAGGGGTCACTCTGAGGTCAAGATAAAGGAGGAGATTCGAAACAGAACGATGGGTCGTGTTCTACTGCCACAGATACAGGACAGCGGCACTGCCAGTGTTTACGCTTCATTCAACCCCCCCAGCACGGCGCCCTCTACTGATGCCGTCCACATGGTTTCTATTCGTCCATAAACTGTTGTTAAATGAGTTGTTCTTTCTTTATTTCGTGGTATTTCAGTCGTTAAACAATTATTTTGCAATGATTTAAGTTATTTAATTATTACTGGAGACATTTCTGTGTATTCCCTCTGGAGACGTTGTCTTCTAGGCTCCTGTGTTTTTGTCGTGTCACATACGTGTGCATGCCACTTGTAAACATCACCCATGATGTATGTATACTCCCCCGCAGCCATTCAGGTTGCAGAGGTCAGCTGTTAATCAAGGTCAGACTGAACACGATCATGCTGGAGGGTCATCCGTAATCCGAACGGAGCCATTTCTGAGCTGCTGTTTCCTGTGTTTCATTCAGAGTTTAAGGTCGCTTAAGAAAATTGTTCTCTTCATTTCAGGGTCGTCTGAGCTTACAACGTTCAAAAAGCAAATGTTGACTGTTGTGGACCGCCACACAGGACCAGACAGGCGGACTGGTAGTCACAGCGATATCAGGACACACTTTTTGAAAAATGAAATCTAGTTCGGCCAACCAAATATGATCTTATTCGTGTCATGCCCAAACCCTGCAACAAGTCTCATGTAATTATACGTATATTAATAATTACAATATTAAAGTGTAAAAAAAAAAGGTACAAATCCTTAAGTTGTGCATATTCAGGTCGGCACCATAATCTGAACGGTTCTCTGTTGGCCTCGCCCCATCCTGCTACGGATTTAAATGAAAATCCTTCCACTAGTTTTTGTGTAAGCCTGCTGAGAAACAGAAAAAGTTGGACTTGAAAATGTCCCGGGGGGGTAATTCATCCGAGCACCCTCCCACGAAGGGGCGGTACTCGCAGTCTTCATTAAAAGGCAGGCCTCATTTCACACACTGAAAAAGAGCGTAGAACGACACAAATATTTAATGTTCCCTTCCCTCGGACATTTTACGGCTGAACATGTTAATGTGTTGGCCGTGAGGGTGAGGGTGAAGGTGAGGGTGAGGGTGAAGGTGAGAGTGAAGGTGAGGGTGAGAGTGAGAGTGAGAGTGAAGGTGAGAGTGAAGGTGAGGGTGAGAGTGAAGGTGAGAGTGAGAGCAAAGGTGAGAGTGAAGGTGAGAGTGAGTGAGGGTAAAGGTGAGGGTGAGAGTGAAGGTGAGAGTGAGAGTGAAGGTGAGGATGAGAGTGAGAGTGAAGGTGAGAGTGAAGGTGCGGGTGAGAGTGAAGGTGAGAGTGAGAGCAAAGGTGAGAGTGAGGGTGAAGGTGAGAGTGAGTGAGGGTGAAGGTGAGAGTGAGTAAGAGTGAGGGTGAGAGTCAGAGTGAGGGTGAGAGTGAGTGAGGGTGAAGGTGAGAGTGAGTGAGGGTAAAGGTGAGAGTGAGTGAAGGTGAGAGTGAGTGAAGGTGAGAGTGAAGGTGAGGGTGAAGGTGAGAGTGAGTGAGGGTGAAGGTGAGGGTGAGGGTGAAGCTGTCTCGCCAGCAGTTTGCAAACACCGCGAGCCTCTGTGGAATATAAAGTAACTTCTGTGATTATTCCCAAGCCCCGGTTCAACATGTTAGCATCGTGTGTGCGGCTACATATTACGTGCTGTTTGTGAGAAGGTCTCGGTTTCAGAGGAGACGGCTGTAAATAGATCACGCTAACGTTAGCATGCCGATGTTGACTTAACGAAAATAAGCAAAGATAATTTACAGAAAGTAAATGTCACATTCTTTAGCTTTACAAAGTCAGAGGTCTCTGGAATCAGCTGTTTGTGGGTAACGGGACGGGAGGCCGCTTTGATGCGGCGCTTCATCGTGATGTCACTCCTCCATGCTGCACACTCTTTCTTTATGTCACTCCTACGCTCACGTTGTCCAAGGGAACACGCTGGAGCTCTATTGTTGGATTAATAAACAGTTCACACATCAAACCAATGTGAAGCTCTTTTATGTCCATCAGTGTCCGCACAATAGTATTCAGTTAGGAACAGCATCGCTATGACAACCAGACGTTTGGACGAGCTGAACGTCCTCTAGCTTCACGGACCTCTCTGATGTCCCTCTGTCCTCCCTGTTGCAGCACTTTCACTCAAATTACAATGGAGGACACAATTTATTGGATGTTTTGCTTATTAAAAACTCACGTTTCCCATGTTTCTACACTATTCTGGTGATTTTGGGTCCTTATCAAAAAAACAAACCATCCGGTCAATCCGTGGTAGTTTGTGTAGGTCTGGAATCCCCTCCTGAAACACGACCGGATGAAATCACTCCCCTTCTGATGTCAGGAGGGGCAAAGGTGCACAAGATGTGCGTGCACAAGCGTGTGCCTCCCCGTGTGTGCTCTACGCTATTTTCCCTGAAATGGCTCAGTCCTAATGTAAAGCGTGTGAATGGGTGAATGCCAGGCCTAATGTAAAGCGTGTGAATGGGTGAATGCCAGGCCTGATGTAAAGCATGTGAATGGGTGAATGCCAGGCCTAATGTAAAGCGTGTGAATGCGAGGCCTGATGTAAAGCGTGTGAATGGGTGAATGCCAGGCCTGATGTAAAGCGTGTGAATGGGTGAATGCCAGGCCTAATGTAAAGCGTGTGAATGGGTGAATGCCAGGCCTAATGTAAAGCGTGTGAATGGGTGAATGCCAGGCCTAATGTAAAGCGTGTAAATGGGTGAATGCGAGGCCAAATGTAAAGCGTGTGAATGGGTGAATGCGAGGCCTGATGTAAAGCGGGTGAATGCGAGGCCTGATGCAAAGCTCTTTGGGCACCGTGAAGCTGTGAGAGCGCTCTATGACCATTCTAGACACCGACTGATGACCCACGTCTTTCAGAACTCCTTGGCGTTGCCCTCTCGCCTGAAGGACAGGGGTTCGAGCCCTTGCAGTGTTCATGACGTGTCCACATGATGCGTTTGCTTCCATCAGTCGTCACACCTTCTGAGCAGGGGTAGCTTGGCGTGACGTCACTACGTATTCACGTAGTGTGACTGTTAGCTCATTGTTTTAGCGGTTAGCACTGCCACTGGTCACGCAGAAAGAAGCATGGCAAAGCTGAAACCATGCCAACCGATCTTCACAGGCTGTTCACATGTGGCCGAGGTGGTCTGCCATCGTGTCGGTGGATGTCCATCTCTCAACAAGTACAACACAGTATGGCTGGAGCCCCTTAATTGCAGTGTTCCAGGGTTCTTCCTGAGGTCAAGGGTCAGTTTGTGTGGGGGACAATGTTAATAATCTGCTGGGGGTGACTATTCGAAGCTATTTGAACTTTTTTGTTTTTTCCAGCATGTGCTGACATGTTGATCCGGCTACATATGGAGCTCAGGATCAGCACTGGACAGATCCATAGGTAGTCGGCTACATATGGATCAGGATCAGCACTGGACAGCTCCATAGGTAGTCGGCTACATATGGATCAGGATCAGCACTGGACAGCTCCATAGGTAGCCGGCTACATATGGAGCTCAGGATCAGCACTGGACAGCTCCATAGGGAGCCGGCTACATATGGATCAGGATCAGCACTGGACAGCTCCATAGGTAGCCGGCTACATATGGATCAGGATCAGCACTGGACAGCTCCATAGGTAGCCGGCTACATATGGAGCTGTCCAGTGCTGATCCTGAAAGTGACGTCTTTTCCGTGGCATCGACTCGGGGAATGTTCTTTATCTTTCCCACTTCTGTTGTTTTTTTGGTTTTGCTTTGATTTTGTATCGATTATCTTTGTTCCTGCGTGATGATTGCATATGAATGGAACTTTTCCACATTATTGGATGTGTTAATTTATTCCCATCACAAACTTTGGTTCATACTTAAGATTTTTCTCATTTACAGTTTGGCTTTATCTCTAACAATTTTTAAGTGATATCAAACCTGAATATGTTATTGTAATTACTGTGGCAGCTAAAGAGTTAAATTAATTAATTGTTATTTAACAGCATATTAAGGAGTAGTTACATTTATTTTACATTAGACTTAGTTCATGTTTTTACTGTGTTACCGTTTGCATAATGCTAATGTGGCCCTTGGGGAAACATGAGTTAGACTCCCCTGCTGTGAAGTGTCTTGCGACAACGTCCCGTTGGGGACGAGGACGTCGGTGGAACCGACGCTGATTCTGTCCGAGCTGGTATTATGAACCAGGCTAAAAGCAAAGCTCGTGTCCCCGGCAGCAAGTCGTCTTGGTTTTTTGAATGCTCGATATATCTCAGTCCGGTTCACTTCTTACACTATTTAGCATCACATGCATAAAGCTAAATAAACATTTAAACATGCTGCAACTTCTTAGACTGACAGAATGTGCAGTAATCTGCACAAAGGCGCAAACTTTGGCTGTATATAGTGCGCAGTACATAGTACACTGAATATATTGCTCTGCCAGTTTGGTCAGACTTTTATTCACTCCATGTTTACCTACAGTAGAAAATTTAAATGCAGCTCATATCCCGACATCATCGCCAACAACAGTTACCATAGAAACTGTTTATTAGGAAACACATTTGAGAGACTTCATGCAATTTCAGGCCAACACATTTATTTTTTATATACAATACGTCCACCTGACAGTTTATTGGAGCTGCAAATTAGAGGATAGTCCATGAATGGAATCCGGAACATCGTGGACGGGGAGCTTCTGATCGGTCACAAGGAGCTCGAATAAGATTTGCAGGCTGATCTTTATATCTGCTTCATGCAGAGAAGTACGCAGATTGAACGCAGGGCTTCGGTCGCTGAGGCAACTCTGAAATGAAAAGAAAAGAAAGTCATCTTATTGAAACCTCGACCACATTATCCACATTCAACTATTATGCTCGTCAGAAAAAAGGAGAATTATTTGTAGAAAGACTTCCTCCCAGATGAGCGTTGGGGTCAGTGGAAGCGTTTCTCCAAATACCGGATTCTGAAGGGCATGTATGTGATAATTCACAAGATGTCTTGACGTATATCAAATACTTCTAGTCAAAATTAGGATTCCTAGAAATGAGTAATATTTAGGGTTAGGGTCCCGATGACCCTAGGAGCTCAGTTGTCGGGGGCTTTATCCCCCTGGTAGGGTCACCCATGACAAACAGGTCTGAGGGGAGGGGCCAGACAAAGGCGCTCATAGACCCCTTACGATGAATACAAAGATTTGTCCAGAGTTTCCCTCGCCCGGACGCGGGTCACCGGGGCCCCCTCCTGGGGGCGGGGCACGATGGCGAGCGCCTGGTGGCTCGGGCACAGCCTGGAGAAGCAGCGTGGGTCCTCCTTCCCGTGGACCCACCACCCATAGGAGGGACCAGAGGGGTCAGGTGCGATGTGAGCTGGGCGGCAGCCGAAGGCGGGGACCTTGGCGGTCCGACCCTCGGCTCCAGAAACTAGCTCTAGGGACGTGGAACATCGCCTCTGGCGGGGAAGGAGCCTGAGCTGGTGTGCGAGGTTGAGAAGTTCCGACTGGACATAGTTGGCCTCACCTCGACACACAGCAAGGACGCCGGAACCACTCTCGACTTCAATTTTGCGCAGCGCTTCGATGTGGCGCGTTGGATTCGTATCTTTGTCTCCCGCCATGCTTGTTTTTCTTACAGTGTACGTCCCCCGCTGAGAGCGTGTGCTCGTTCTGGCCAATAGCGAAGCCGCACCTTCTGACCCATTCAATTCAGGTTGCGCCGGATTGGTCAGTGCGTATGTAAATACATTTATACACAAATTATTTGAAATTATCAGGCATATTTTCGTGCCATTAAAGCGACACAAAGCCACAAACAACCGAGCCTTTGAGACGATGGTTTCCCGTTTGCGGGTCTGGAGCAGCGCAGTGTTTAGACTGCAGGGCGTTTACCTCGGAGAAGCGGTTTGGATGACAGACCATAGATTGGGATGCCATCGTCTCTCGCCTCAAAGTACTTGGAATCCAAACCTGCACCATCTCCACTGAGGACAAGAGAAAACGCATGAGACCGGGGGGGGGGGGGGGGGGATGTGATGAAAACACAGGGATGGAACTGGGGATAATAAAATAATAAAATTCAGCCAAAACACCGTCGGAATTAGTACTATCGATTATACGAATCGCGTTAAAACACGACACTCAGGGACGGCGATCCTGGTGACGTCTTGTGAGTGTTCCAGCGACTTGGATTGAAGTAATTGAACTGAAAGCATGAATTACACGATATGTGGCTCTGGCAGAGTCAGAACCAACAACCTCCAGAACCTGACCTATAAACAGGCCACGCCTCCACACAAGCCTGAATTACTAGTGTGCGGTAATGGTGCAGCTCTGACTTTACAATAAGCCTCACACACACACACACACACACACACGTTACAGCCTGAACACACCTGAAGCAGAAACGCACTCATTTACGCTAATTTATTTACAACTCCTAGCAGCAATATACACCATGACATTAAACCCGGTATAGACGGTATGACCAACACCACCAGGGTGTTCCACAGCCCTGCCGACCGTGTCGGGTCGGAGGTCACACACCCACCCATCTTCCACAGGCCACTTTCTCGCAGGGCTAGAGTAGAGCCTATACCCACATCCGATGCTCCCATCCACTGAGAGTGGTCGTGTCCGTACCCGTGGCGAACCCACACTTACACATTTCTGTCAGCCGGCTGCATCGTTCTGTGTTTAGGAGCGGGGTCATCGGCCATCACAAGCGATGGGGCAGGTTTGCTCGTCTGAGGATAAAAGTGTGCCTGCAAAAACACATTTATGTCTTTAACGCGATGAACTCTGACCCATAAAGAGAAACACATTTCCCAAATGAAGCATGTGGCTTTAACATTACCCCATTAAGACAGTTTTTGTCAAACACCATAAGATGGACTGTACCTATACACGGCTCGGCCAAAAACATCACCAACAACGTTTAACTAGGAAAATAAATGAGTTCCATTGGGTAAATGTAGAACGTGGTGTGCCCTGGCCCAGATTGGTGGGACATCAGGGCAAGAAGAGCGGTCGGCACCCTTACCAGCCGGTTTGGGTCGGGTTTGAGGTTGCTTCTGTTGATCAGGTCTAAGATCAGTAAAAATTCCCCCCCCAAAACTCCAAAAACTAGCCCATCTGAGTACTTGAATATACTGATACTATACTATACCCAGTATTTAAATCAAGGCATTCTTTTTTTCCTGATGACATGGTTATATTATATCAAAGATGGAAATATCACAATATATCAGACTCAAATTAGGAAAGATTTGTTCAAGGAGAGTCCTGAACCCAATTTAGAATCGACAGGATTCATCACATCCCGCAGCGTCCCAACTCCCCATATTCAATACGAGATCTTAATGAAAGATGAAAACACTATGGACAGAAACTAATTGTGACATCGCATAATGTAACGAAAACAACATCATGGTGAATGTATCCCATAATCAAAGAACTTTGTAATGAAAGCCAGCTTTCACCAATTCATGCAGATACTGTATCCATACAGCAGTGGCATTTGCACCATGGAAGGAACCACCTGCTGATTCGGAGTGGAAATCATTCAGACCATCCCTCACACACCAATGGAACAGCAACACAAGGCACTATGCTATATCACAGCACTGTTAAAATTAACAATCGTTAGCTGGGAATACCACGAGGTGTCTCCTACCTTTAGTCCTTTGGTTGCGGATACAGCCGAAGGTGTCTCCATACCTTCAGGCGGCTTTGTGGACAGCTGCTGTTCATTTAGCTGCTTGTTAAGCCAACTTATAACTGTGGGAAAAATATAGAAAACAGAAGGTGAAAAGCTCTACATTTGTATCTAGAACAGCCTTCAGGGTTCTCTGATGTTATTTTTTGTGTGAGAAAAAAATAGAATAGTGTGGCAGGCAGAAGAGAGGATCAGAGGAAAAGCAAAGAGTTAACATGGACAAACCCGGACATCCTTTCAAGCCATTATTCAAACAGGTGTTGCACAACAGCGCTCAAAGGACTTCCTCCAGTCTGGAAACGTTTGGTTTTCAGACGGGACGTGTCCATGATGCTACAAAGCCACCTCGCAGTGCAAAGGAGGAACTACATACAATACCAATCCTGTTGCTATAGAATCGTTCAGTACTCAGGTATGTTACTGCACAAACATCTTAGGCAATTACGAAAATAATTATCTCAAAAATAGAAAATACATTTGATTCTTTTTTCCTATCAATTTATAAAAAGGAAAGGAAACAAAAGACAAATCTAAATCCATTCAATATTGGGTGTGCCCACCATGAAGAGTTCACTGGGAGGGCAAAGTGTGGTTGGAAAAGCGGGGACAGGGATGGTCGCAGCTCCAAATCCAAGGACATGGTTCTCGACCGGAAAAAGTTAGTCTCCCCACTCCGGGTCGGCGGGAGTTTTTGCCAAGCGGAGGAGTGAGAAGGTGAGATTGACGAACGATTGGTGCAGCGGCTGCAGTCATATAGATCTGTCACTTTTGTTTCCGTAGCACCAGATTAGCTTTAGGGCCATTCCCAACACCTTCCTGGAGTCCTGTAATGTGGCAGCCTGCTTCAAATCCTCCATCGTTCCTTCGCCAAGAAGCTACTACGACTGTACTTTTGGCTTGTCCCATGCGGAGTCACAACAGCGAATAATAATAATAATTATCCAGAGTCCAGAAAACAACACAAACCACAAATGTTCTCCACTTCACCCTGTCCTTTGAATCGTCCTCCCTCAATACATCCATGCATCTTTTCCTGGGTCGACCTCCTGCTCACCTTCCTCTCTTTTCTAGAGCAGACCGCCACTTCTCTAGATTCTCCTCTACCTGCTCCCTGCTCTCACTGCAGATCACAATGTCATCTGCAAACATATTCCAAGGAGCGCCCCGTCTCATCTGTTAGTCCAGTGGTTCGCAATGGTTTTCCGCTGGGCCCCCCTTCGGTACATAAGGAAAGTTTTGTGATCCCACACAGTCCTCCCATTTCAGATCGGCCTCTTTGAAGAGTCAATCATTTCAAACCTACCTGAACACTTTGTGATGTTTTATTGGGAAACTATTTATCTGTCTGCCAAGCTAGAAGTCACTTTTATTCTTGCGACGGCAGATAAATGAGGGACTGCTATTTTTCTGCTGTACAACATAAACCTTTCAACTTTGAGCATGGATTCTGGCCAGTGAACTGTCATTTTGCACCAAATTTGGGTGAAAAGCCATAAAAATAATTTCCAGTAAGCCTTTATTACATTTAATTACCGTATTACCGCATTAGTCAATTCATGTTTCATGAAGAAGAAAAAACAAACAACTTACATCAGACTATAAGTCTCACTTACAAGCAAAAGCGAAACATCAACATACCGGACAGCCAGTCAGCTTGTTGTGTCTCCTAAAGGTAGCTTACACAAGCTGGATAAGTATACGGCATGTTGATGAAACACTAACAGTAATTCAGCAACACAACAGGATAAAGAACACACCTGGGAGGCTGAATAGGCAGAATTAGCATAACAAACAAGTTCAACAAGAAAGTTACCGGTGAGTAGGTTTACCAAACTCACGATCTCATTCTACGTCACGGAATGCATTGAAATGCTATAGAAATACAATTTAATTGATGTTTCTTACTATATATACTGTTGTAATTTGTCTAATTTGATCAAGCTTCTTACCTCAGGCATTCATTACTGTACATGTTGTGCTTCCTATCCCAGGAGATGAATGTGATTGACATCAAACTACTTTCTATTTAAGTCAGCTTCTCGCCGTCAAGGTCGACTAAATTCGCATGAAAAACTAACTGCAAATTAGACAAATGTGCAGGAATTCCTTCGGCTAGTTCCCATCAACTCATCCCTCTCATGCTACACATGCCTGGAAATACATGTACAAAATGTTTATTGCAGGGTTATTCAGTAAAATGCGACGCAGATCAAGTTCAAATGTTTGGGATTTGGAGAAGATCCTAACTGGATACAAACCCTGATTCCAAGCACAGCATTTTTGTTTGGTTCACATTCAACACCAATGTACTTCAGTGTAAAAGCAGGAAAAGGAAGTATCCTGTGCTTCAGTAATAAGTGCACCCAGGTATGTTTGAAAGCATACTTACCATTCTCATTTGTTTTCAACAAGTCTCTGCTTTCATTTAGCTTCTGCACCGTCGTCTCCAACTGCTCCTTCAATTTAGAAATCTGCAACATACAGATGACGACGTCACCAGTTCATGCCAAACCATCTATTAAAGTGACTTTATAGTGTAGGGTTCATGTTCAGATTTGGAAAGAGGCGACCATTTAAAGTTAAAGAGGTTTATTATTAAAGACTGCAAGCATTAATGTGACCATCTACTGATTATAGATCAAGTTGTTTCATGGTTAAAGACATTTAAACTGGCTATAAGGAGGGAAAAGATCATTGTCTTCAAACTAAACTACAAACAACTTTTAATTAAACAGGAAACGTATATTCTAATTGGGTTTCTGTGAGCAGGACCGGTCCGCTACGGTTAAAGCAGCACACACGCTCCAATCATTGAAATGCATATTTACAAAGACGTTATAATTATATTATGCATCCTTTACTTATGCTTTTATTTGAGTGGTGAGCTGCACACATACAAGTACCAGCACGTACTGCATATCAGAGATGAGATCGGCCTACTCTCCGATGCATTCAAGAGTTCATGATTTGAAGACGTACCTGGTCGTCTTTTGTGGTGAGCTGCTGCCGAGTGTTCTGTAAATCCTTCTCAACATTTTGAAGTTTGTCTGATGTGTCCTGCAGGACCTTCTCCTGTGTCACAGTCACAGAATTTTTGACTTTTATTTTCCCGACGAGACCTCGAACCTCTCCTTGAAGCTTCTTAATGATGCCGTTAGCCTGGATAGAAGGTGGAGGTGAGATGCTGGACTGGCCACCATTCAAACATACAGACACACACTCAGGTTTGAGTTCATCAGAAACCTATTTCTCCATTTCTAACCTCCGTTTCTAGAATCTCATCCACCCATTTGTTGCACGATTGTTGTATTTAGCTAATTATAGCTTGATGAACCATATTTTCCAGACCATAAGGTGCACTCAAAAGCCTTTAATTTAACCAACTCATAGCTTGCCATCATCCCGGCTGGATCAACTAAAGAACTCCAACCGAGCTGCGTGGGAGCGTCGGATCACAGAAGGCGAACGGACACTCCCCAAGACAGGGAGGCGACGCCCGGCGAGTTAGCGCTTGTGGATAAGTTGAATAAAGTTTGACTTATCTGACCCTTTTGTTTCGCTTAATGCGCCTGATTACCCAGTGCGCCTTGTGTATGAAAATAGCCCCGCTGGTTGATATAGCGCCTTATAGTCAGGTGCGCTTCATAGTCTGAAAAATACGGTACCTTTGTACCATAAACTGGTAACAGAGTAAATAGAGCATCTGATCGAATGAAATGTTGGTACAGACCTTTATCAGCTCCTCAGACAGTGATTTTACTGTTGCTTCAAGTTTTCTAATATGAATTTCTTTACTTTCAGCATTTTCTTCCACTGATTCCTATAAAACAAAATAACAGTTAAAATGATTACACTGGTTGCTACTGAACATGCAAATACCTTCATTAAGCGTCGCTGAATTTAGTATTACCTTAAACAGTTGGTCACCCTTGAGTTTCAACTAGATAACGACTAAATTAGCAATGATTCACAAATCGTATTACTTTATTTCGTCTGAGTGACCAAGCTCATCATCACCACCACAATCTTCATCATCATCGCCATCATCATGAGCATACACGCCATCATAAAGGTGTGATACTCTCCTCCCCCCGTTCCAGCCTGCCTGCACACGATTCCTCACCTCCTTTCCACATTCTCTCCATCACTCTGCTCCGTTGACCCGAGGTACCTGAAGTCCTTCTTTACGTCTATTCCTTGTAACCTCACTGTTCATTGGTGATTGAACAAACAGCCGTTTGATGCTGCAGCTCTTACCTTCTGCTGTTGAGTAGCCTCCAGCACCTCTTTGGTCCGGCGCATGAGCTGGTCCTGGTCTTTCACTTGCTGTTCCAGAACAGCCAGTCTCATCTGCAGCTGGTTCGCCAAACGCTCTGCCTCATGAACTTCTGTGTCCAGAGTGCTGTTCTCCCTCCTGAAGGACTGGACCTGCTGCTTCAAACGTTGGCTCTCCTCCATACACACAAGGGACATCACAAGTAAGCACCACTCCCCCAACAGGTTGACAAAATAACCCGAAGCTTGGGGCGTCTGGGATTAATGCAGGATCAGGACTCATTCTTTAGCCAACATCGTTTCTGTATCAGAAACATGCAGAAAAATTCATGTCTTTAATTTTAAAGGTGGATTATTTTCATTCCCCATTTTCAGGGCGTCCCAGCTCATGTTGAATGTTTGTGTACACGTTATTTATTGTATTTTATGTGCGACTGGCTGCTACGTTGTCAACGTCTTATAATAAGAGCCGTTTAATCTCAGCGGCACTTCCGGGTTTAATAAACATGAAACAAACATGGAGATTCTTGAGTTGATCCAAGAGGGTGTCTTCTGACCAGGGACAGGACATTACGTCCCTGCAGCACCTAGCTACACCACCTAGCTACACCACCTAGCCACACCTCGTCCCTGCAGCACCTAGCTACACCACCTAGCTACACCTCGTCCCAGCAGCACCTAGCTACACCTCGTCCCTGCACCACCTAGCTACACCACCTAGCCACACCTCGTCCCTGCAGCACCTAGCTACACCACCTAGCTACACCTCGTCCCAGCAGCACCTAGCTACACCTCGTCCCTGCACCACCTAGCTACACCACCTAGCTACACCTCGTCCCAGCAGCACCTAGCTACACCTCGTCCCTGCACCACCTAGCTACACCACCTAGCTACACCTCGTCCCAGCAGCACCTAGCTACACCTCGTCCCTGCACCACCTAGCGACACCTCGTCCCTGCAGCACCTAGCGACACCTCGTCCCTGCAGCACCTAGCGACACCTCGTCCCTGCAGCACCTAGCGACACCTCGTCCCTGCAGCACCTAGCGACACCTCGTCCCTGCAGCACCTAGCTACACATCGTCCCTGCAGCACCTAGCGACACCTCGTCCCTGCAGCACCTAGCTACACATCGTCCCTGCAGCACCTAGCTACACCTCGTCCCTGCAGCACCTAGCTACACCTCGTCCCTGCAGCACCTAGCTACACCTCGTCCCTGCAGCACCCAGCTACACATCGTCCCTGCAGCACCCAGCTACACATCGTCCCTGCAGCACCTAGCGACACCTCGTCCCTGCAGCACCTAGCTACACCTCGTCCCTGCAGCACCCAGCTACACATCGTCCCTGCAGCACCTAGCGACACCTCGTCCCTGCAGCACCTAGCTACACCTCGTCCCTGCAGCACCCAGCTACACATCGTCCCTGCAGCACCTAGCGACACCTCGTCCCTGCACCGCCTAGCCACACCTCGTCCCTGCACCGCCTAGCCACACCTCGTCGCTGCACCACCTAGCTACACCTCGTCGCTGCACCACCTAGCTACACCTCGTCGCTGCACCACCTAGCTACACCTCGTCGCTGCACCACCTAGCTACACCTCGTCCCTGCAGCACCCAGCTACACATCGTCCCTGCAGCACCCAGCTACACATCGTCCCTGCAGCACCTAGCGACACATCGTCCCTGCAGCACCTAGCTACACCTCGTCCCTGCAGCACCCAGCTACACATCGTCCCTGCAGCACCTAGCGACACCTCGTCCCTGCAGCACCTAGCTACACCTCGTCCCTGCAGCACCCAGCTACACATCGTCCCTGCAGCACCTAGCGACACCTCGTCCCTGCACCGCCTAGCCACACCTCGTCCCTGCACCGCCTAGCCACACCTCGTCGCTGCACCACCTAGCTACACCTCGTCGCTGCACCACCTAGCTACACCTCGTCGCTGCACCACCTAGCTGCGCCATCATTATGACACATTACGTTTCTAGTCTGGATTTGGAACAAACCTCTCTGTAATAACAAAAAACGTAAAGCTTTCTCGTGTACCATTTTCTGAGCACCAGACAGAGACTACAAGAGATGTAGAGCAGGTTGGCAGCACGAGTATTCTGGGCCCAGACTTTCCACGAATACATACCTCCTCTGAGCTCACTAGCTTGATCTTCAGGTCTCTGACGGCAGACTCGTTTTTGTACTTCCTCTCCGTGAGCTCTCGGCAGGAGGACTCCAGCTCCGTTAGCCTGCTCTGAAGCTGCTGGTTGCTCTTCTTGTGACCATCCTCCAGGTCCCGGCGAAGCTGTTCAGACTGCAGCTGAAGCCTGCTCTGTAGCTGAAAGACACCACAAAGACATGTCAACATGGCTAACGACTGCAGCCGAATACAGTCCAACCAGCCAGGCTAACAGCTGGGCTACAAGCAGGTGCTAGCATAACAGAAGAGTTGTGTGGATCTCAACCTGGCTTCCGTTTCCATTGTTGGCTTTGAGGAACTGCTGAGATGACGAGTCTCACCTCTAAAGCTTTCTCTCTCTCGGACTGCAACTCCTGAGAGTGACGGCTGGACAGACAGCTGCTTTGACTTGTCCACTCGGAGCGCAGTTTGTCCAAGTCTTTAGACTTCTCAGAGAGCGTCTGCGTGGGAAATACAGAAACTGTAAATGATACCGTCCTTTTTGAAGCTCATCCAAAAAAAATATCATTTTAACAACAACGCAGAGGCAATAATGTTTATTAAAGAGCGGCGGAGACGTCAGTTCATGCCACGAGTCGAGTTCGGGCGCTGCTGCAGGAGGCGCTTCTACACCTTCTCAATACCATCTAAACCGGTATCATGCGTCTACTTGCCGTGGCATCATGTTAAAGTTAGTGTGAAGTAACGTGAGCTAGGAACCAGACGCGGTGCTGCGCTAACATCTCCCCAGCGGTGCATGTTGTACAGGCCACACAGCAAGAAGCAAACCGTCCGTCAGGAGGGAAGGAAACCTCTGAAACATGCCGGTGGTAACCACGCGGCCCAGGTTCTCGTCATTCAGTGGGACGGGTCCACCCCAGCACCATGTGGACGCCATCACAACCAGAACATGCAGCCGTGAGATAACAGCCAGTCCAGAGGAAGACCCCACCTGCTGAGTGTAATTCAGCTGCCTGGTTAGGTCCTCTTCTGTCTTCTTCAGCTTCATGTCAATCTCCTGTTTTTCTGCCTGAGACATTGAGACGTCATGCTGAGAGACATCACTGAGAGACATTGAGATGTCATGCTGAGAGACATCACTGAGAGACATCACAGAGAGACATCACAGAGAGACATCACAGAGAGACATTGAGACGTCATGCTGAGAGACACTACAGAGACATCCCTAAGGACAGCTTTACAACAGAGACCCAGCGGCGGTATGGGGGACGCCGACCTTCAGGGCACGCAGGCAGACTGCCAGGTGGTCTTTGACCTCTTTGTCGGAGGCTTGGGCCAGCCGTAGAGACAAGTGGTTCAGGTGTTTGAACGCATTCGTTTCTACAACACCGAAGCTGGCCACGCCCTCCAGCGCCGAAGACGGACATGACAGGTGCAGCACGAACCTGTGGACAGAGAGAGAATCAGGAAGGACAGGGCAACGATGAAGGGCGTCCCTCACATCCTGCGTGCAACACAACGGCCTGATGGGAGAGTCCCATTCTGGGGACACGCTTTGGATTCACCGCTTTGTTGCCCGTTGAACAAACCCGACAGTGGACATCTTCATCCTGCTCCGTGTGAAGACAGAACCGCCGTCCCCTCTGCCAGCTTAGCGACCCAGAGCGCGATCGTGGCCGACAGACCGATGGACGCCGTTCATACCTGGGACTGTCTGCCTCCTGCTCAGAGTGGCACAGATTCAGCAGCTCAATGAACTTCTGAGGAAACGACCCAAAATCGATGAGCAGCCCCTGCTGGACTTTCAGACTGTACAAACAACAAAAGAACACAATTGCCAATTAGACTTAAACTTGTGTAGGACATCCGAAATGCAACAATGAGCATGTTCATTTACCTTTGGAAGTCATCTTCTGATATAGAAAGGGTGAAGAGAAAATATGGATCTAGGTCATCTGTAAGTTTTACAAGAAGATCCTTAGAGAAGCAGAAGAGAACAACGTTAGCACGTCTCCGAGAGCCGCGATATTTACCATCACTATATTTATTTCCTGTGGAAAACACCTTGGTGATGATGTTCCAGATGACTTAATGGATCCAGGACTAAGATTTGAACTATAAACGTACGTTACCATCGGGGGGCAAATCTATAAATGCTGCAGAGGTGAACGAAACCTGAAAATGTGACGATTTGAAACATTCTATTCCTCATTTCAATGAATTATGATGAATATTTAAGTGAAGAACATCATCAGTGATAAAGATTCTCATCGAGCAGCGACACTGAAACCAGGCGAGGGTGCACGAGCCAGACGGACCTTTCTGTGCGCGGGGCTGCTGAACAGCTGAAGCTTGATGGTGACCCGGAGACTTGCTCTCCTGTAGATGTAAATAACAGTCGGACTTTAAATGGTCACGTCAGCTAATAACATAAATCAAAGCTACCCGGCAGCCATTTTATTTATCCAAGTTTGCCAAGATTATTAAAGACAGTTTCCCTCAGAAGATCAAATGTTGCCGTTAGCTTTGATGGGCTTAGCCTACTTTATTTCAACCACCGGCTCTTTCACGATTTAAACACACGGCTTGCTACGCTCCCTTTAACTTGTATGAATGCCTTATTTTTGTAGAATGATTTTTTTCATTTTTGCATTTGAGATAAAACAAGTGGAATGTAATTTAAATCCACTAAATGACTTGTTAGCTTTACATTTTATCATTTCAGAAGGGGACAGTTCTTCATTCCAGTCCCTTGAATTAATTATTATTATTATGTACATTAATATTGCTGGGGGGCTGGGGGCGCTGCTCTCGCCCCGCCTCTCGCCCCGCCTCTGGCACGCAAACATGGATGGAGGTCATTTTAAGTTGTAATATAGCGACGTCAGTCAGAAGAGGAAGTCCGGTCAGTGGATGAGATCCGATCAAACATTCACGGACGTCAACTTTATTTATAATGCGCCTTTCTAACTCCTCCAGGTAACGTCACATGACCGGCTGAATCGTTCCCGCTGCTCCGTCTCGGATTACACCAAACATCCTCTCACCTGTCCTCGCAATCGCCGCACCTCACGATCACCTGCAACGCGCTGCTGAAAAGTTCCTCCATGTTGCTGCGGCGGAGCGACGGAACACCGAACAACTTCACGCGTTGCGCTTCCGCCTTCGTACTTTTTACTTTGGCGCTTTTCAGCCGCCAAACGAACAGCCCCGGAAGCGGTTCTCGAATGAGCTTCCTTTTGACTGGTTTACCGCCCCCTACCGACGAGGAGCGGAACACACAGTGCGTCATATGATCGGATACACTGTGTGTCTATCCGATTAGAACTTGCGCGTTCATGCATCACATTTTCGATTGGAATACATTTGACCTAATATACCGGAAGTAGTAGCAGAAGAAGTCATAGCGACTTCCGTTGTAAACAAAACATGGCTCCGCCCTTTTCTGCTTAAAACGTCAGCGTTATTTCG